>NC_133802.1:657500-957500 GCF_043250625.1 Sebastes fasciatus
TACAGACATGCCCACTTTATGATAATCCCATGCAGTTTGGGGCAAGTCATAGTCAAGTCAGCACACTGACACACTGACAGCTGTTGTTGCCTGTTGGGCTGCAATTTGCCATGTTCTGATTTGAGCACATTTTCTATGCTAAATGCAGTACCTGTGAGGGTTTCTGGAAAATATTTGTCTTTTTTTGTGTTGTAAATTGATTTCCAATAATATATACATTATTATATTATATTTAAATATTATATATTTCCCACTTCCATGTTGTTAAGAGTATTAATTACTTGACAAAACTCCCTTTAGGGTACAATTTGAACAGATAAAAAATGTGCGAATACTTACAATTAATCATAGACAATCATGCGATTAAACGTGATTACATATTTTAATGGATTGAAAGCCCTAGAGATAATAATACAATAGTAAAAAACTCACAGGGGTCATTTTTCAGCATCATGAATATTAACTTTTACTTTTGATACTTTCAGTACATTTTGCTGATCAGACTTACTTGTACTTAAGTAATATTTTCAATGCTGGACTTTTACTTGTAAGGAGTATTTTTTACAGTCTGGTATTGCTATTTTTAAAGGATCCGAATACTTCTTCCATTCCTGTTTGTGAACTGTTGTTGTATCAACCAAAAATGCCTTCACAGTGAGCGACCAATTGTCTCCATGTAACCAAAAAATGTGTACTCTTGCCACTGTACATCTCAAAGATCACAAGTCACCAAATTGTCTGAACAGTTTGGCATCAGAGGTGTAACAGTGCAGTTAGTCTTTGCTCCACCAGGGGCGCAGTGGTGGCGAGCTGGGGGCTTTCTCAGTGCAAAGATATTTTAATGTACAAATGATAGATGACTTTGCGGCAAATTGTTTAAAACACAACCTAACAACATCGTTTTTTTTTAAACACAGCAACACTAACTGTTGTATTTCTAGCGTTGTATAACAGTGAAATATATGTACCGACCATTAAAACTGAAGAAATGTAGTCCTCACCGATATATTACAGCATCGGCTGAAGACGGAGATCCACTGTGGGGGTGTTTTCCGGATCACAGCGTTTCATCTTTGCTCTGTACATCAGATAAACACTAGTGATGGTGTTGTGTTGCTGCCTGCTAGCGTCAACACATCCATGGCTAGCTTGAAATCGAAACGGTGACATCGGAGTTTGTGTTTCGTATTAGGGACACGAGCCGGCTATTATTGAGCTTTCTCTAAAGCTAGTTTTGCTAACATTGACAAGCGTCGTGTTCCCCGGTCGTTCAGCTGAGGGGGATTAGATGTGGTGTTCCTGTCGTTAGTATCCGGCTCTGATGTTACATCATGTGGCGCTGAGCTGTTGATGGAACCTTAGCTTAATACCAGTCTGGTTGTTTTTAAAATAACAATACTTGTATAACTCTTCAAACCATCTGGGTGTCAGTAGTTGTATTCGACAATGGGAGTCAGCAGAGTGTACATCGGCATCGGGTATGCGACCTTCGGCTCCCTGGTTGGACTCTCTGCTTTCGTGGTGTGGAATGTAGCCTACAGACAGCCGTGGACGGCGGCCATGGGAGGCCTGTCAGGTAGGATCTGTTTACACCCGTACAGTACACCGTTAACTGTTAACTGTCATGCTCCATGTTGCTCTGATTGTCTTCTTAACATCATATTGGAACATTTAACTGAAGCTGCCTGATCCTGATGCCTTAAGGCCTCCACAGTCCCACAGTCCCACATCACTAGCTGGCTACAGGAGCTGTTGCTTGTATTCTCGGTGTTCTCTATGTACTCTCACTGTGACATTTGAACACATTATTTGCTCTCAGTATTTGTTTGAATTATTTGTTCTATGTTAGCTAGCTTCATACTTCAATATATGTCACAGTTGAACATATGACCAGATGATCTGCTCCTCTTCCTCAGCAGCACTTTGATGATCTGCTCCTCTTCCTCAGCAGCACTTTGAACATGAACAACAGCAGTTTGAGTGAATCAGTCACTGTGTACTCTTGGAGCCTCACTCATATTGTGATATTGTGATATTGGCTTTTTGAGGCCATTTGGGAGATTAAACATTCCAACGAGACATTGGCTGATAGTAATGTTTAAAATAATAAACACATGATAAACAACCATTTTGAAGTTGATGCAGATCCCTTAGGAGATTATTATGATGTTTTAATGGTGACAAACTGAGCAGGATATTTTACAGTTGAAAAATCAACTTGTCAGAGCTCTCTGGTTGACGAACTGTAGGATCGAGACACTAAATAACCTTACTGGCCGACATACAGTGGTACGATATAAACTGGGGAAAAAAGTTCGGAAACTTGTGTTTGGTGGATTATTTCTCTGTTGTCACAATGCTAATTGTCATTGTACTTTACATGGTTAGAAAGCCTGTTTATTTACCTTCACAATGATGTCCAACTTGTAAGGATCATGCATTTGTGGGATGAGCAGCACAGCTGATTATGTGGGGAGCGCCCAAGATCTCCCTCACTGGCAAAACAAGGCTTGTCATCATTGAAGGCCATCTCAATGCAGTGAGATATCGGGATGAGATTCTGCAGCCAGTGGGGATCCCATATCTCCACAATCTGGGACCTAACTTCATCCGCCAAGATGACAACACTCGCCCCCACAGAGCCAGGGTTATCACAGACTACCTCCACAATGTGGTAGTAGAGAGAATGGAACGGCCTGTCAAGAGTCCAGACCTCAACCCAATTCAACACTTGTAGGATCAGCTTGGGCGTGCTGTACGTGTTAGAGTGACCAACACAACCAAGCTGGCTGACCTGCAACGAATCCTGGTTGAGGAATGGAACGCCATCCCACAGCAACGTGTGACCAGGTTGGTGACCAGCATGAGTAGGAGGAGCCAGGCTGTTGTGGCTGCGTATGGATCTTCCACCGCTACTGAGGCTCCTGACGGTGGATTAAATGAATAAAGTGTAAAATAGCCAATATGTCTTGTTTGTTCCTTGTTACTGATAGAGAGTTCAATCATCCAATCCACCAAACAACTCAAAACAAGAGTCAATACCAACAGGAGAATACACTGTTTACATTGGAACATTTTTCTTGGGCGCTCCCCACATAATCAGCTGTGCTGCTCATCCCACAAATGCATGATCCTTACAAGTTGGACATCATTGTGAAGGTAAATAAACAGGCTTTCCAACCATGTAAAATACAATGACCATTAGCATTGTAACAACAGAGAAATAATCCACCAAACACAAGTTTAATAACTTTTTTCCCCCAGTATATCTGCAATAAGCTAATATCGGCCATATTGGTGTGGCTAGTTAATCGGTCTAGCTGTGATGGTCTATGTATAGTAAAAACTGATATGATGAAATGGTTGATCTTTTAGTCGATTGTACGGATGCACCGATCCGACTGTTTCAGTCCCGATTGCAATACCTGGGCGTTGGGTATCGGCCGATACCGAGTACTGATCCGATACTACCAGTATTTCATTAATAAGCTGTATGCCTCACTGTGTGGAAGTGACTGAGGATCATTATTGTATGTGTATGGCAACAGCAGGCTTGACTTAATCATTGCCTTCCAAAATGGGACCAATAAGAATATAGATATGAATTTATTTGTTCTTTATTATTTAAATAATAAATCATACACCAGCAACTTGGTAAAAAAAAAAGCTTCAAAATTAACAGGAATTACAGCTCAAGTGCAAACCTTTTTAATGTAGCAACACATTGGTCAATACTTCAACAGGAATTCAAATTACAGTATATAATGTGTATATAGTATTTAAATATAGAATTGAATAGATCAGCCCCATTGTCACAGATATCCATTCCAGCTATTTGAGTCAGTGTTGGCCTGATATCCGTCTGATTCGGTATTGATGCATCTCTAGTCGATTGACGGTAAATTAAGCTGCAACTATTTTTATGATCGATTAATGGTTGAAGTCATTTTTCAAGCAAAAATACCAAACAATCTGTCTTATTTGATAGTCAAATTAATATTTTTAGGTTTTGTGGAGTTGTTCGGGTTAAACTAACAGTTTAAAGACATCACCTTGGGCATTGTGATGGGGATTTTTCAGTATTTTCTGACATTTTATAAATAAATTGAGAAAATAAGAATGAAAATAATCAGAATAAAAGTCAGTTAGCTTAGTTGCAGCCCCTATACAGTATAGTGTTTTTTGTTTAATATGATGCTCCAGTTATTTGGATATAGTCTCTATGCGGTGTAGGCCTGTTTTATAATCCACTCAATGAAAGTGTGTGTTTGTCTTTCAACAGGAGTTTTGGCGCTCTGGTGTCTTGTCACTCACATCATGTACCTGCAGGACTTCTGGCGCACTTGGCTCAAAGGCCTCAAGTTCTTCATCGCTGTTGGTGTGCTCTTCTCAGTTTTGGCAGTGGCCTCCTTCATCACCTTCCTAACTCTCGCCATCACACAGAAGCAATGTAATACTCTCTCTACTATTCCAAGTTTATAATGAGTGATGTTCAGTATAATAGAGAATTAGAAGTAAATGTGTATTATTAAGGCTCATATGCTCATTGATTATAGGATGATAGTCATCACTCTCTGTTTCTGTCCCACAGCTCCCATTGACCCGAGGAGCCTCTATCTCTCCTGTGTGTGGAGCTTCCTGACCCTCAAATGGTCCTTCCTCTTGGCCTTATACTCCTACAGATATCGCCAGGAGTTTGCAGACATCAGCATCCTCAGCGACTTCTAGTCTGTACTGATTTTATAGACTGCGATGGACTTTGAGGGTTTCTTGGCTTCCAGCAGGAGCCGGTCAAAGAGCTTTTGTAACAAAGAGGAGGGAAAGCAGACATGGCTAGATTGAAAGGTTATCTGACTTTTATCACATGGAGTTGCACTTGCTTAACAAGCTCTGTGTTTGTGTTGTTACCTGTGCTCCTACTTTTAATGACTCAGATATTATTATATTCCTGTTAGTAGTCATAAGTCTAAACCTCTAAAGACTGGAACTGCTTTTGAATGAATTGCTTGAGGCTATGTGTGGAGCGACATGCTGTGTTTTTTCAGACAGATTTTATCTTGGGGTTAATTCATCTTAAAACAGCTAATACATATAAGGAAATCCCCACTGTAAAAGGCTTTTAATCCAATGATAAACTATTAAAATGAAAGTGAAAATACTCTCAAAGCTAAAATCCTCAGAACCAAAACTAAAACCTCCTCCTACCTGAAGCCACTCTGCTACAGTTATTGCTCGGTTGACAGTGTTTGTTGGAGTGCTTGAATGTTTGTACCCAAATGATCTTTTTCATAGTTGCAGTTTTGAGCTGCAGATTACTCATATCACTGTTTTCTGTCTCTAGCTCCCTTCATTGCCAATGATGCAATTTGAGAAACCATTTTTTTAAAATTCAATCACCGATATGAATAGTTACACTCACATTTAAAGCTTTTAAAAGAGGGTATTTAATGTACTTTATTTCTCTTTTCATACACCACATTTTCTTTTAGAAGAACTGAAGAAAAGGCATTGCTGTGGAATTTGTGCTCTTCATCTTTTGGTCCACCAGGGGGAGACTTGCTTTTTTCTGTCAAGAGTCCACTGGAAAATTATGACATTCCTCTTAAGAGAAAACACAAATGAATTTGATAAGTAATTGCACTTTAGTATTTGATATTGATGCCATTGTTTTGCACACAAATCCTGATACAATTGAAATAGTCATGTTTTACAAGTCTCACCCTTTTAAATGTTGAAATACTCTTATTTGTATGTATCATTTATTTTACAGTTAGTATGATTTGTAAGTTAAACTAGGCTTTGTACGTGGTTTAGCTCCAGCTGTTGCTCATGTCTACCCATGTTCAAATGTATTTTTGTTGATGAGAGAATGAATGTGAGGATGCTCATGTAAATAGAAACTGAACCCATTAAAGTTGCATTTATTGTTAATTACATGATGTTGTCTCCTTGCTCTATACTACACACGGGGCTTGTTGAAGAAAAATGCCCCGACCTTGGGCCAGCAAAAGATAGGGCGTCTTTCTTCAGCACTTTTATTGTTATAATAATTAAAACTATTGGAGTTCTCAAAAATCAGGTTCAAAAATTGGTCGAGAGAAGTCAACAGATCTTGATGCAAAAGTGTTTATTTCTGTCATCAAAAACAAACACGAGTCGTCAGTTTGAACTGAGGACTGACTTACATGACAAACCAGTCCTCCTTATATACCATGGGCTTCATTCACAATTCTCTTTCATGTTCTTTAACCTTGGTGGGCAAAATGCCCAAAACTCATTATTTTCTTGCAAACTCAGCAATTCGGACTTATTTTGGTCCCATCGCTGACAGATTTACCCGATTTTCTGAACTTTTTACCCCGAGCTTCCTCCATTCATGCCACCAGCTCAAGGTGTAAAATCTCAGAGCCTCCTCATCTTGCCTACAGCATCAGCCCCCGTTCGTGTGTCGCCACTCGCTTGCAAACCGTTTTGGCAAGTGCTTCTGGGAATCCCGGTGGGGGGTCTATCTGGAACCATCCTCCTGAGACCCACCCTTGCAGTGGGAACTGCTGTGGTTGTGTGCCTGGACATGGCACTGGAACTGGGTGTGGGGGTGGATCGTGGACTGGAGTTACATATCCTGATGGTCCTGGTCGCTGAGTCATCCATCCTGGCTCTGCTGGTCTCATTTCCATGGATCCCTGAAGGCTTGGTCCTGCTCCGGAGGGTCCTGGAACACGTCCTTGTTGGTACCATGGATTACGAGCTGTAGGCACCATGTAAGATCCCTGAGAGGCACACCCCAAGCCTGGAGCCATCTGGGTTTTGGTCATACTTTCACCAAACATCCCTTAAGATAATCCATTATTACATCTACTGTACGTTTCCCAGAATAGATCAATATTTTATCCTTATATAAACTATAGGCACATTTGCATCTATCAGAGAGACGTTTAACGCCTTTCCTTCCATGCTCGGCCAGTGTGGTATGATTGCTGAATAGTACGGTATGTCCTAAAATTACCATGATAACCTCCATCTCACCCTTGGTGAATAATGGCATGCAACGTTCCCAACTCAACTGTACCAAGTCATAGGTATACTTAAATGTTACTATACTACGTTCTAAACAAATTCCTTTAAATAATACATGGTTATATGTACGCCACTTTCTACACTGAACTTCTGCAAGGCGAACGATGGGAGTTGATGACAGCAATGGATACCCTTCTGACTGCACCGAAAAGCCAAGATATTGTGGGACTGTTTTTTTATGAAGGTGGATGGGTCCTTTTAGTAAAAGATCTAATACAGGCTGAACAGCTTTATTATATTGTTTATCTGTTTTACCTTTGTTTTTTATCTTTGTTTTTCTTGCTATTAAGTGTTCCGCCATTTTGGATATTTGTTTTATAGTCGAGGTGCCAGTTCTGATAAACCTTACCTTCTCCTAGTGGGTTATGTTCATAGTCTGATTTGTTCAACAGTTCGCTGTCAATCTGTGTCATAGCTATTCCAACCTCTGCGTCTTCGTGGATGTGAAGAAGAAACTGTCAAGTTACTTAGTGCAAGTGCTCTTACTAATCATCAGTCTAATCAAAGGAAACACGCAGCCTGTGGGTCTACTTGTTTAGCTGAAAACTGCATCCATTGGTAAAACATATTCTGTTCCCATCCTGTCGTTTTCAAATTCCCTGTCCTCCTTTGTAGGCTTCTACTTGTATGCTTATTTTGGTGGGATTTTGTTAAATTGGTCCTAAATGCAGATACTACCATGTTAACTTCTGTGCATCGTTTCGTTGAGCAATTAACCATTACTCTCACCTCCCCTTCAATCACGCATCGCTCGTCTGGAAGATTGTCCAATTTAATACCTTCTAAGCTCAAAATCAATGGTTGGTTGGTTATGGCTGATCTGGTATAGATTAGTTCAATATTTTGTAACCCGGCCACTTAGGAGAAACCCAGACTATTAGAACCCGACAACGCCACTCTGGGAATTTCCCCAGAGAATAACCCAACCAAATTACACTAGTTCTTTGATAAAGAGATGGGGCAGAGATGTGAGTTTCAAGTTTAAAAATCAAATAACTTTTATTTAATTCAAAAATGGTGATTAGTTGCTGCAATGATAAAAGCTGCAAGAGAGGCCAGGTTAGAAAAAAAAAAATTTATTACAAAAATAGAGTTAAAATGTTTAAAAAAAATGTCAGTACACCACTAACCTTACCAGTACAGGAGGAAGGGTGCCAGGGAAATCCACAGGAGGAACGGAGTGAGGGAAGAGGAAATGCAGAACACTTCACCACCACCAGTAGTTGGAGAAACACATATTTACTTACACTCACACTGCAAGGTAAAGAGCACACAGGGGTTAGGAGGACACAGCAAGCCACATGCAATAAGAACCCCAACACAGGAAGAATCCCTCCACCCAGTGACCAACCACCTGCAAGGATATAGCAATCCAACCGTCCTGTTAACTGGCAGAGAGCTAGGAATGTTCACTTCCCGATTACCTATACAACAGTTGGCTTACAGATAAACAAAATAAATACCCCCTTTCCTATTAAAGCAAGAAGCCTATGTTGGTGTTGGGCCACCACTTTAAACAAAAAGAAAGAAGAGAATTAACAAAAGCAAAACACAGTAACCCAGTGCCACTGGTGCCTTCCATGGGGACTTAAGCCTCTGTGCTCACTGAAGGGGTGGTGACTGCAGCGGGCCCTGCTGGTGTGGGTAGTTGGGGAGGAAGGACAGTTGTTTCCAGAGCAACTGTGGGCATTGCCCTCCTTGTTGGCTGGGAACAATCCACCACTCGCCATCCGGTTCCTCCCATCCCTCACTGGTGGTGGCTCCACCAGATCTGGTCCGCATGGAAGAGGGGCGGTTAGGGGAATAGGTCACAACGGAGTTCGATGGACATGTTTGGTCTCTCCTGGACTATCCAGAGGTGCAATAGAGTACACGGCTCCCCCATCAGAGGGGGTCTTAACCACTTGATACTTCCTGGGACCCCAGACATCCTGCATCTTCGCTCTGCCTCGAACATTGTGGTCTCGAAGGTAGAGTACTTCACCCTCTGTCAGGTTGCCACCGGACACATGTTTGTCATTCCGCTCCTTCCGGTAGGGAGCCGCTCCTTGAATCCGTTCCTTGGCACCGTCAAAGGTAGTCTGGAGGGGCAGTTGATGCTCCTGCAACTAGTCGTTGAGTGTACCCCCAGTAGGCTCCTGTATTCTGCCAAGGAGAAAATCCACAAGTAGGTGAGGTTCTTGACCAAACATTAAGAGATGTGGCGAGTCACCAGTGGTCTGATGGGTGGTGGTGTTTTAGGAAAAGAGTACATGTGGGAGGTAGTTGGGCCAATACAGCTTCTTGGTAGGCGGCTGGTTACGCAACAGTGCATGCAAAGTCCTATTGAACCTCTCGCATTGACCGTTCCCCTGAGGATGATAAGGGGTGGTGCTTCTGTATGCCGTAGAGATTGCAAAGCTGCTGGATCAGCTGACTCTCAAAGTTCTGTCCTTGATCAGAGTGTATTCAAGCTGGCACTCCGAACCTGTAGAACCATTCCTGGACCAGCACCCCTGCCACTGTGGGAGCTCGTTGATCCCTGGTGGGTACAGCCTGTGTGAACTTAGAAAAGACATCAGTCATTACTAGAACTTGCTCTCTCCCGTCCCGGGAGCGTTCTAAATAAGAAAATTCAATGGCCAGAATTTGGTTGGTCGAGAGGCCAAAAGATGGCCCATGGGTGTTCTCACAGTAGGGTGTACGGGTTTGGCCAGAGTGCACCAGTCACACTGCTGACACCAGGTCTTGACATCTTGATACAACCCTGGTCAATAACACCGTTGTCTTACCAAGTCCGTCGTTCTCTCCACTCCGCACTGGTTTTGAAAATGTCTGCCGTTCTTTCTTGTCAGGGACACGCTTACGGCGCCAAAACTGGAGGAAGACACTCAAAACAGGGTCTGCATGCTGGATGGCAAGAAGATGGTCAGAGGAGTAGGAGGGGAGGACAGCCATTGACATTTGGGTTACCTTTAACAGTTTATCGGTCCTCCGGCACCTCAGGGACTCGGGAAGGGCGGTTCCGGGAAGGGCTGTTCCCAGCCTGGGGGTCAACTGGCGTTTTGGTGCTGCCTGTAAAGGGAGTCGGCATTAGCGTTAGAACGGCCTGAGTGGTACCGTATGGAGAAATCGAAGTGTGGCCCACTGCTGTTCTGTTGCACCCAACCTTGCAGTGTTAAGGTGGCTGAGGGGGTTGTTGTCAGTCCACACTACCCACTTTTGGCCCAGCAGGTACTCACGAAACTTCTCAGTCATTGCCCATTTTAGGGCCAGAAACTCAAGTTTCATTTAGCTGTAGTTGGGCATGTTTCTTTCTGACTGCGTCAAAGATCTGCTGGCATAAGCTATCGGCCTCACTTTGCCATCATGTTCCTAGGAAAGTACCGCCCCCAATCCGCTGAGGCTGGCATTAACCTCTAGAATGAAAGGTAGAGAAAAGTTAGCGTAGGCCAACACAGGGCTACTCACTGATTTGGACTTCAGATCCTTGAAGCTCTTTTCACATTGATCAGTCCAAAATTCCCCAACTTGCTTCCAAGATGGTCTTTTTGTGTGACTGTCTGCAATGTCCGAAACCAGGTGATGAAGAGGAGCTGCAATCTTAGCAAATCCCTCCATAAATCGAGTTGCTCAAGATGTTCATCTATGGTGGAAGAGAACACGATTACATCATCAAGATACAGTAGTAAGGTCTGAAAATGTTGAGCGCCAAAGGTCCTTTCCATCAGCCTCTGGAATGTGCCTGGTGCGTTACAGAGGCCGAAAGGCATGCGGTTAAACTCGAACAGGCCAAAAGGAGTACAGAAAGCTGTTTTTGCTTTGTCTTTCTCAGCTACTGGTACCTGGTTATAGCTGCTTGCCAAATCCATTGTAGAGAACCACCGCCTGACAGAGCATCAAGGGACTCCTCTATCCAGGGTAGAGGAAAGGCATCCCTGCGAGTCTTGCTGTTAAGTTACCGGTAATCCACACACATTCGCAGGCTGCCGTCCTTTTTCTTGATAAGGACTATGGGGGAAGCATAGGGGCTGCAACTCTCCCAGATCACCTGGGTCTCTCTAAGAGCTGGTTGATATGGGCCTTCACAGAATCATAATCTGAGGGGGGGACTCTCCTAAACCTCTGCTGTACTGGCACATCATCCAGCAATTGGATTTCATGCTCAATAAGGTTAGTACACCCCAAATCCCCTTCAAAGGCTGAAAAGACGGACTGATGCTTTCTTAAAAGGGACCTGACCTTAGTCTGCTCTGCCTTTGAAACATTACCCAACTCGAGGGACTCAATAGTGTCTGAAACGTTGCTCACCTGCCCTGCCTGAGACCTGATGGTGGCCATGGTGCCCAACCCCTCTGGCTCCTTGGGGACCTCATTGTATCCTGCCGGTAGGCTCAGAATCCCTAGAGCACAACGGGGGTACAGTTTAGTGTCAGTAGTTCCAACATTCACCACTGGGATGTATGCAGTACCTCGGTGCACAGTAACCATGGCAGGAGATACTAGCAAGCCTGAGGGGAGGGCATCATGGTTAGTAAAAGGCTCAAATAAAGCTGCTTGAGAGGAGGAAAAGCATTTCTGGGTAAAGGTTGCTGCCACCAACTTAGCAGTTCCCGCCAGTGTGTAAACTGGGTGTCTCTCCCTTACCCTAGCAACTCCACTGGCACGTGCTGATGGCCTGACCCGTGCTTCATGGCACTCCTGTAAATCTTGCCTCCAGACTTCTGGAGCCTCTTTCACAAGTGGGAGATCAAAAAGGGATGAAGCATGTTACCCAAACAACTCTGTATAGCATTCAAGTATCACATTCATGCCTAGTATACCAGGGACAATGGGGGAAGACCCTGGGAGGTCCTTTGTGACTACGATTCCCCTATTAGAAATGACAGTACCCAGTCCAGACACATCAAGCTCTACATACCCCACATATGGAATGCTGAGTCCATTAGCTGCGTTTAATTGCAGCCATTGGCATGCATGAGGAGATCTGCTAAAATGCTGATGGAAAAAGGTTTCACAAGTATCAAGTAGTCATAATACCTCTACCCCCCCTTACATACGGTGACATTAGGGCAGGGACTCACAATTTGTGAAAGAGACTGCTCATCTATTGGACCCTGAAATCCTGAGCCTGTAATGCCCCCTTCTGAATTGTGGCTCTGGAAAACAGAGGGAGTTAGTTTTCTGATGGCTGACTGTGTGCAGCTGACCTCTGCATGGGCCGGGACTGGGGGTGCTGTACATGGGGAGTAACCCTTTCATTGTCACAATTACGGGCAAAATGACCTAGCTGCTGACAGCGTCTACAAATCACAGGGCCATTATTTGGAGGCTGGACCCATCTTGAGGGTTTCTGTAACTGCAGAAGGCACTCAGAAAGTTGATTAATTTGTTCCTGTTGTTGTTTTAACATGTCTTTTAACTCTGCCATCTCTGATTGAGGTGGCACACTGCTGACTGCTCATTTGATAACCTAGATGTATGGGCGGCACAGATTGAGGGGACTGAGAAGCTGCGTGGCCTACCTTCTGATGGTCTACCTTCCCTCTCCCACCTATTAGCTTCACTTCGTACATCTAGCAGCGTGGCGCACATGTTCAATAAACAAGTCCCTCAACAGAATAGCAGAGTTAGGCATCACCTAAGGAGCATTTCTCACAATTTTCTCCATGAGCTCAAATAAGACATGGGAATATTCCTGTAATGACTCGACCTCTAGCTGCTTTCTGGATAAGAAATCCTTCTGCAAAGCAACATACGACAGTGAACACCCATACACTTCCTGCAGAATGGACAAAACCTTCTCAGGGTCCTCTCGATTTTGCTTGGGCCTATATTTAATTTAAATTTCCTTCCAAGTGATCATAAATGAAGCATGCCTGCTCTATGGGAGCTAAATGCCGGGCCCGCATGCTAGCACGAACCTCTTCAACCCACTCTACTATACCCATCCCCATATTACCACGAAACATGGGCACTTTCTCTCTTGTGGCAAATAGAGAAGGCGTTCAGGGGCCACACTAGGAGGGCAGGAAGACCCAGTAGGACCAGAGTCAGAAGTAGTGCCTTGTGCCACAGTAAGCTCCCGTACCAGGCTTTCCTTTTCAGCCCTGAGCTGTATTACCAGGTCCCCCAAGTCCTGCTGTTTATCCTCCATATCTCTGAAACAAAGTCAGTATGTTGGATTGTTAGTAGGAAACAAGAGTCCCCAGAGCCATTATGTAGATCCCTCCCCAGAAGATCAGATTTGTCGGTGAGTCCCAACTCTTCGAGTTGAATTACAGACCAACTGCTGGTTTTGTCCCGTAAGAAACCAGGTTACACTTTTTTAAAGGAAATAAAAACAAATCAAAACCTCAGAAAATGCCCCACGTGTGATCCTCCAGCATGCGAACGCACACACACCGTATCCTACGCTCTTCCAATAAAGCTGCACGAGCGTCGCGGGGGGGGGGGGGAGCTAAAACTGCAAACGGCACCTGCAAAGATGCCATGGAGATTATTAAGATTAACACGAATAACATCTATAAAAAAGGAAACCGGTAAGGGGCATACCTTAGTCTGATGTTCATCTCCCTCAACAGCAGTAACGGGGCAGAACAGAGTGAGCCAAGCCTCCGCTTGGCCACCAACTGCTCCTTTTAAGGGGCTGCTAGACTAGGGGAGTAATCAAGGTGTCAACTGTTCTCAATCTCAGTGATTAAGGGGTGTGGCGATGGGGGAAAGCTCACCCATTACAATTTGATCTAGCATAGACAATCTCTGTTAATTTATCTGGTGGTAATTTACTTTGTTTTACTGCTATAGTTCCAGCTGCTAATGCGTAATTAATCAACAACTTTTGCTTTATGATTGATTCTAATGCTATTAGTCTGTTAGTTTGTGATCCCATGCACATTAGATGTTGGCCTGTATGCACCCCCAAAATTTCTGCTTTATCCCTAATATCTTGACTGTTGTCTTGCTAAATTGTGCTACAAATGTGGTCCATTGTCTGAGCTTATCTCTTTACACAAAAACTTGATTATGGATTTACAATCCAGTTATGCTGTTGGTACTGCCTAAATCCACCTATTGAATCTGTCAATCACAACCAAAATATATATCTCAACCTTTCTATCCGTTGAGTCATGTCCACATAATCTATCATAGATGCCTAAAAGGGCTTGGGGGCCGAAAATGTTTTTCTTGCATTATATTTTATATTATATTTTGCACACTCTTTCACACTTTCATGCAACATTCTTTCAACTGCAGCTGCTAAGAATGGTGTCCACCAAACTGCCTGAAGGCGTTTAATCACTTCCCCCTTGCGCAGTGGTCTTCTCATGACCATGTGCATTTTTAATAACAAAACGCAATAATGAAATGACTGATAAAAAAGGACCCTTTTTTTTATACAGTCCTTTCACGAGGATCGGCTTTCTCTTGAGCAGTTATTGAGGAAAACAGAATTGTGAGAGGCTCACATTCTGTCACAGATAACGACGGGGCCATGTTAGTACCTATGGTCGCTTACTTAGCTGCTTCGTCTGCTAAGTTATTTCCTGTAACTATTAAAGAGCCTGTTCTTTTAGTGGGCTGGACACTTACTAATTGCAACCTCCACTGGGAGTTGCATGGCTTCCAGTATTGCAGAGACTGCCTCCCCATGTAATGTTGGGATGCCATTAGCCCTATGAAAACCTCTTTGCTTCCAAATGCTATCGGGCATATGACACACACCATATGCGTACGCAACTTTTTCCCTGTGCTAATTTACACGCGACAATCAAAGCTTTGATTTCTGCTAATTGTGCAGAGCATGGTTGAGAACCTTTAGTTGCCTACACAGTTAGGTATCATCTTTATTTAATTGAACAATGACATATCTTGCCTGATTCCCAGTAGCATCTCTGAAATAGGAACCATCTACAAATTACATAAGGTCTGCCGTTGTTGGCCAGTTGTAAAGGTCGTCTTTGGAAAGCAAAGGTCGCGGCAGTTAACCGTTGATAACAAGGTAGTAGGCATGTCTCAATGTTGTTTAGTTTGGTGCTATAATATGCTAGTGGTTGTCTATGTGTTGGCGTATCTTGCATTAACATCGCGCTCACATATCCTAATCGCTCTGGGACATATAAATGAAAAATCTTGGAGTAGTCTGGGTTCCCAAGTGCTGGGGCAGTCTGCATGTCCCCCTTTAGCGCTTGAAAGCCCCTTCAGCCTTCTCTGTCCACTGCAATTGTGCAGAGCTGTTTTGTTTGTCATGCAGCTCATGTGAGGGCTCGCAAAGGTGCGGTTTTGACAGCATAATCACAAATCTATAGCGGCTGTACCCCACAGTCCCCTGAAAAGAGCATCTGTCCCACCACTTTGCGGTTTGGGAGCTTCTGTTAGTTTCTATTCGTGATGGGGCAATTAGTCTATTATTTCCACATAGTTTAAGTATTCAACTTTAGTTTGACAGAATTGTAATTTCTCTCTACTGACTTTGTGTCCCCCTTTTGCGAGCACTGTTAGCACTGCAATTGAGTCTTTCTCACACTGATGTTTTGTTGGTTTACAGGTTAACAAATCGTCCACATAGTAAATTACAGTACTTGGAACATCTTGATCCAACGCCCTATTTAAGATTGATAAACTTTCGAGAAAACTTGACCTTCAATGTAGCCCTTAATAAATGGAAGCAAATAAATATTGTTAGTCTGGATGTAATGGCACACTGATCACAAATCAATTACCGTGTACCAAGTGCATCAGGTGGATTAGTAAGTAATGTGTGGGGATCAGGTACAACAGGCGTTTCAGCATCACAATGGAGTTGACGGCTCTCAGATCATGCACTAAGCGATAATCATTAGAGTGTGGCTTTTTAATTAGAAAATTGGAATATTGCAGGGGCTATTGTTTGGTATTAAGACTCCTGCTTTTAATAGACCCTCAAATAGTGGGTCTAATTCGTCTATAGCCTGTTGCTTCAGTGGATATTGTTTCTGTATGGCAGTCTAGCATGTGGTTGAAGTTTTACTCGTATGTGTTGTGCTGATTTAGCTAGTCCCACATCTGTCTTATGTTTTAACCATACTTCTTGTGTGACCTCATTTGGCATATGTTTGTGTTCTGATGTTAATAGCGTGTGTGTAGGTGCTCTTTCATTTGCTATCACTTTCTCTGCTATTGTTTCATAACATGCTGTATTGGTATTTTAAAATATTGTCTGTTTAATGACGTATGAATATATTTGTTATCAGTGGGCTTTCATTCCTGCAATTTCGACTAATATGTACCATCGGGTCGAGTTTGTGAGATTCAGGAGTTTTGAACTAGAAACCAGTCTTGTAGTTCAGTGGGGAATGTTACCGCCACTTCTGCTCCTTGTGGTCCAATGTAGGAATTTTCTTCTGGACCGGCTGTGTAAGGGGTAGCACCTGAAGTTTCCCAGAGAGGCCTTGACTGATGAGTTGGAGAAGGGGAGTTTTAAGCCGTTTTTTCCAATACATGAGCGCACATGCATGTCACGGCTATAGTGGGTTCATCTCGTGGTTGTGATGAGACAACCGGTGCCATTAACTTCCCCTCAGGCTCCTCTGGGCCTCCCTATTGCCAGTTTGCTGCCGGTCCTGTCTGCGGTTTTGTTGGGCAGTCTCTCTGACGGTGACCTAACTTTGACAGGTTTCATTTCCCACCTGAGCTTGGTCCAGGCGAGGGTTGGATTGGGAGCGCCTGTATTGCTCTCTTCTTCGTCCATAACGGACTGGTCCTCCCCGTTGTCCTGGTCGTCCCCTGAGGTGATGAATGCCGCTTGGTGTGTTAGGGCCAACAAACACATGAATTGATGGAAGCGATTCAGCCACAAAGTTGTCTGGCCTGCTAGTTGTGGAACCTGTTGGATCTGAGGGTGGGCCACTGCCTGGGGAGTGGTTGGAACCTGAGGTGCCATCGTTGCGGCTGGCTGAGCCTGGTCAATGGTTACCACAGGGGCTTGGGCCCTGGTTTTGTCCTTCTTAGGCTTGGTCGGTTCATTCAGTTGTAGTTGTGTCAGCTTGTTTGCCAAATATTTATTAGCCTCTTCTTCTTTTTGTTTCTCTTTTCTGTGGTTTTCCACATGGTGCACAATGTGCTCTGAGAAGAGAGGCCACTCCATCTTTATCTCCTTCTTTTCTTTTGTCTGTGTCTGCTTCTTCATTACATATGCCTGTGTGTGCCTGCACCCTTCTTGTCTGAACCCACCTAATATTTCCCTTTCCTTGGCTCGTTTACCTTCCCGCTTATCAATCGTGTCTTTAGCTTTGTAGTGTTTTATGTTAGTTTCCACTTCATCGCAACAGGTTTCTTCTAAGGTGCCTTCTTTTGGCCACTGTCATCTTCCTGATGTTCTTTTATGCCACCTCTTAATGCACCGTTGAATCTGCTTTTTGGGATCTGGGAATTGTTTTATTATCAATTCCATTGGTGTTGATGACGCATCGTCCTTTATTACTGTGGATTCCATGTTTGTTTGTCTGGCACTACTGGCTGGTGATTCGAGAATGATCTAGCTCCTTGTTTGTATCTTTTGTTGTTTTTAACACAAATATTTTGCCCGCAGTAGTGTCAGGCTTGTATTTATTTTCTTCTTGTGGAGTCAAATGTTAACTTCTCTGTCCTGTGTCTTGAGGGATTTTAAGTTTGCCTGTTTCCCCCTTGACTCTTCTTAAGGACAATGGAGGCACAGTCCAGGATTCAGTGCCACTCATTTTTTTCCTTGTAGCTCGTATTCTTCCGGTGTTTCAAAATATTAGACTCAGAGGAAGCGTAGTGGCTGCACCAGGTTCTTACGGAGGCTGCTCCAGCATTGGGTTCAAATGTAAATGAAGACACAAACCCTTGTATTGTTTCCCCCCACGGTATATCTGAAAATTATTCTTGTACCTGATTTAAATTCACAATCTTTGTGACTTGTTTGTCTTGTTTCTGTTTCACACATTCCGGTGAGAAAGGTTCAACCAAAAGTATTTTATTCAATGCGGTAAGAGATTATTATTAGATATTATTATTGTTTACCAACTACTTGTTATTTAATAATTGGTTAGTGTCTATAACTAATCAACTACAGTTTTACGAAGCAATTGATTATTGTTAACACAAGTATGTGTAATGTTTACAAAATAAGTAATTTTGGTTAATAGAGCAATTAATTATTATTTGTGAAAGTACTTTGTTGCTGCCTATAAATAATCAATTACTGTCCATGAAGCAATTAATTATTATCTTCCAAGTGACTTTGTTATTGTTTACAAATAATCACTTTTGCTTGCTCAAAAAGCAATCAGTTATTTACAAAGTGATTGTTACTGCTGACAAAATGATCAATTACTAAAGCAACTAATTATCATTTACTCAGTAGATCATTTATTGTTTACAAAACAATTAATTATGACTGATAATTGGTTAAATGTTTATTAGATAATCAGTTACAGTTTACAAAACAAATGGTTAATATTTGCAAAAGCACTTTGTTATTTAAAAAAATAATCAACTGCAGTATACTAAATAATGAATTACTGTTAACCAACAATTAATTATTATTTTACAAATTAATTTGTTGTTGTTTACAAGTTAAATGACTTTATTGTTCACAACGTATTTGGTCATTGCTTGCAACACAATCAATCACCGCTATACAGGAGCAATCAACTATTGCTTGCAAAAAAACAACAACCTTCCACCGTTCACACTATAGTCAAAATACTGTTTACACAGCCAATCAATTATTGCATGCAAAAATCCACTATTAACAACACACTGTCAAAGAATTTATTATTGTTTACCGAAGTAACACAAAGCAATTCATAGATATTATTATTTATATGCAACTATTATTGTTTATGTTTTGGATTTATGTAATCACTTAGTGAGAGCAGAATAGAATAACACTTTAAAGTATGAATCTTCCCAAACTAAGTCACTGAAATACTGGTAAGGTAACAGTTACTATACAACAATACTATGATAATACTGCCTCTAATTGGTAACAATGATGAGAGTAATCAGTAACTATGACCTTGGCAAATAAAATAACACTTTAAAACTGCAAATGTCCCAATAACTAGGTATACCACAAATACTGGTTAAAATACTGGAATGATAGGCACTTTCTGACTTTGTAAGTGACTTTTTATGCATACTTATTGTTTTTTATTGCAACTAAGGTGACAGGTTGTAAGCAGAAGAGTTAGTTTAGCTCTGAGAATATCAAGTGAGTGTACAGTGGAAGTTTGTGCAGAAATAAATGCTGCAGCTCCTCCAGACCAACAGAGGTTTCCCGTGTCTTGTTTTCTCCTGCTGCTGAGTGAAGGGACAGCGTTCCGGAGCGAGCAGGAAAAGTTAATAATAGTTTTTTATTTTACGTTTGGTCAGCTAACATTACTGCCAAGCATGTGAAATAGAGTGATATTGTGGGTTTTAACTATTAATTCACATGTGTTTCCCTCCTGTCTTCACTCACACACACACGCACACGCACACGCACACGCACACGCACACACACAAGCCCCCACTTTTGCTTTGCTGTCTTCCTTCACCACGGGCACGCTCACTCACTCACTCACTCACTCGCTCACTCAGCCCCCACCTTTTTTCCTCTGACTTTAGAACACAGTCATGCGCAATACACCCTCTTTTATTTTTGAATAACTCCTAGATTTACACAAATACGGCGTTTAAGAACATGGTAATTCAATCAATTTTGTCTAAAATATCCTCACTATTTATAATTGGCAATGTGTATAGCCTTATTAGGAGGATATTTTTACTGGACAGGGTGCTTTTTGTACACCCTGTGCTTTTTTGTATTTACAGTTTATTTGTATACATAAAAGCGGTTTCATAAAGCACTTATTTACACTGATCTGGCCAATTCGCTGTACCACAACTGGGTTACAGCAACCACGCGCCAACTGCCGGTGAAGTAAGCTTAACTCGGTTTTGATCTAAACAACGACAGCTTTCACAAACATAACAACTAAACACCCTTATCTTTGTACACTTCCCCATACACTTATGCTTAAATGTCCACACTATTTTCATCAGTGTGTCATATACTTCCCTACATGCTTTACCTTTATTTATTCTTTCCTAATGTCATCCAAAATTACTACCAAAAACACCAAAACATGCAGTGAGCCAACATGCAATGCATACACTTTCAGCAACCGTTCATCAACGCTCCACCCTCTTTCATCCTTCCCGGTGTTTACACACGCAATACTTAGACATACGGTACATGTATAGTGTACAGTACATCTACTCTGTTTTCAGACATTTTAAATTCAGAATTTCTAAAAATAAATGATCATCTTGTCACAGCATCTTCAGCACCCCGAGTCTGGAAATTTGAGTCTTGAAAAGTATGGAATTTTGAAATGGGAAATGTGAAGGAACAAATCAACAATTTAAATGATTCAGCTGTCCCTGTAATGGTTTTCAGTTTCTAAGCTCCACCCAGGAGGTGTAGAGGGTCTTTAGTAGTGTAGCTTGATAAGTAATCAAACAAGTGGAGAATACACACATCTGAGCCAAATGCCTGCAGACGTTGTGCTTCAACAATAAGGTACAGTGCTGTCATCTTTTCACACTTCTACATAAGCTAATACAGAATCAGAGCGTCTAAAGCGTCTTGACATTGAAATCAACGTGTACAATTCTAGAGGTCAGCTCATTACTTGCTGCTGTCATTTTGATTAATTTATCAATGACCTCATAATTCAATTCAATTCAATTTATTTTTATATAACGTCAAATCACAACAGAAGTTATCTCAAGAGGCTTCATATATAGAGCAGGTCTTAGACCGTACACCAGAGTTTAGAGACCCACAAGATCCACCAAGCGCGCTGTGGCCAGGAAAAACTCCAGAGTCTCTCTGCCAGGTCCTCATAAGAGGACAATGGCAGAGATTAAACGGAACAAAGACTTTTACCAGACACATATTGATGACTGAATAATTGAAGCTAATATGCACTGGATTCTCAACAGGTGTTCTTTTGTTAAATGGCAAGGAATCTCTTTGCAACTCTGTCTTTATATTCAGTTATTTATTCTTGAGCTTTAACCCTCCTCCTTAAACTTTGTTTTACAATAACAAGCACTTTTTTGCCTTCAGCGAATTAGATTTTCTTATAGAACATGGATTGTGGTAGACTTGTCAAATTTTTTTCTACAGTGCGCCGACTGTAAGACGCAGAGTGATCTTGTGCATATGCTATTATTTATTGAGCAAATATGTTAGCAGTCCAACTACCTGTTGGCTGATCCTTCACTCTTCAAGGTTAGATTAAGGCTGTGCACTTGAAATGTGCCACCTAAATGTAAAACAACAGAAGTGCAATCCTAAAGATCACCATGTGTCCATAACTGTATGAATATAATCCTCAAATTCTGTTTTTCTTTAAGGGTGAAAAATCAACTTGTTTAAAGCTGTAAAATTAAATTGATGAAACTTTGACTCAATTAATGACTATAGGAAACTAATTCCTCATGTAATTCCTCAAATTGCACCTTGAGGACGTAGCATAAGAGAGAGTTTCCTATGGTCTTCATGTATTTCAATATGCTATAGCCATGCACCGGGACCGCCCACGCTATGTGATTGACAGGCCGGCATATAACCTCCCGGACTTCGACAGAGAGTTTGACAAGAAGAGTCGACAATTCCCCGTCGGAGAGAAAGTGAAGAAACTCTTCAGGTACAGAATTGCAATCTCGCCACACAGACAACACAAACTACATGTCTTCCCATCACACAAACTCCTCTACCTCTGACAAGCTTTGTGTTGTGATCAGACAGTGGAGAGCCCTGTAGCTATGACTCAATATGAAGTTTAGACATGTGTTATGGACTTTTTCACAGTAACAACCAGAAAACCCGAGCTCTTCAAAGAGATTCCCCTTGTTTGTTTCTGTCAGATGCTCAGCTCTGAGACTGAAGGGCTTGTTATTCAGACATCTGCCTGTACTGAGCTGGCTCCCCAAGTACAAAGTGAAAGAGAACCTGCTGTGTGATGTCATCAGCGGGGTCAGCGCCGGCACCATTCAGGTTCCCCAAGGTCAGTTAGTACTCTGCTCTCTCTGATGCCTCTGTATAAACCCACTGACTGAACCTAGTTGCATCAGCAATGCTCCGGTATATAACATAGTTGGCCTCATGCAGCAACATTCACTTAACCTCATTTACTTTCTCTTAATTTTCTGTTAAGAGAAAAAATAAGAGAAGTCAACTCCAGATGCACCAAATGTTCTAATCCCTCCAAATCTACTCTTCCCCAGATGTAACCCAGATGTACTGAATGATGAACCCTACTTGATCATAAATTGGAGGCGTGTTGACGATGGTTCATTATTAGCATAGGTAACGCCCCTAAACACTATATAAGGGAAGGTATTAGCATAGGTAACGCCCCCTAAACACTATATAAGGGAAGGTATTAGCATAGGTAACGCCCCTAAACACTATATACGGGAAGGTATTAGCATAGGTAACGCCCCTAAACACTATATAAGGGAAGGTATTATTATAGGTAACGCCCCCTAAATACTATATAAGGGAAGGTATTATTATAGGTAAAGCCCTCTAAACACTATATAAGGGAAGGTATTAGCGTAGGTAACGCCCCCTAAACACTATATAAGGGAAGGTATTAGCGTAGGTAACGCCCCTAAACACTATATAAGGGAAGGTATTAGCATAGGTAACGCCCCTAAACACTATATAAGGGAAGGTATTAGCATAGGTAACGCCCCCTAAACACTATATAAGGGAAGGTATTAGCATAGGTAACGCCCCTAAACACTATATAAGGGAAGGTATTAGCATAGGTAACGCCCCTAAACACTATATAAGGGAAGGTATTAGCATAGGTAACGCCCCTAAACACTATATAAGGGAAGGTATTAGCATAGGTAACGCCCCCTAAACACTATATAAGGGAAGGTATTATTATAGGTAACGCCCCTAAACACTATATAAGGGAAGGTATTAGCGTAGGTAACGCCCCTAAACACTATATAAGGGAAGGTATTATTATAGGTAACGCCCCCTAAATACTATATAAGGGAAGGTATTATTATAGGTAAAGCCCCCTAAACACTATATAAGGGAAGGTATTATTATAGGTAACGCCCCCTAAATACTATATAAGGGAAGGTATTATTATAGGTAACGCCCCCTAAACACTATATAAGGGAAGGTATTATTATAGGTAAAGCCCTCTAAACACTATATAAGGGAAGGTATTAGCATAGGTAACGCCCCTAAACACTATATAAGGGAAGGTATTAGCATAGGTAACGCCCCCTAAACACTATATAAGGGAAGGTATTATTATAGGTAACGCACTCTAAACACTATATAAGGGAAGGTATTATTATAGTAACGCCCCCTAAATACTATATAAGGGAAGGTATTATTATAGGTAACGCCCCCTAAACACTATATAAGGGAAGGTATTATTATAGGTAAAGCCCCCTAAACACTATATAAGGGAAGGTATTAGCATAGGTAACGCCCTCTAAACACTATATAAGGGAAGGTATTATTATAGGTAAAGCCCTCTAAACACTATATAAGGGAAGGTATTATTATAGGTAAAGCCCTCTAAACACTATATAAGGGAAGCTATTATTATAGGTAAAGCCCTCTAAACACTGTATAAGGGAAGGTATTATTATAGGTAAAGCCCTCTAAACACTGTATAAGGGAAGGTATTGTGCTGTGTGCAAATACTCACATGCTCAAGAATTGGAGAGATGCCACCAAAATGCTGTTAGAAGAACAAGGATTTCACCTTCATTTTACCAGGAGTCCCATTGGGATCAGAAATCTCTTTTACAAGAGGGACCTGGCCAAGGTGGCAGCCGTACAAAATCACAACACAATAAAATACAACATATACAACATGATATACATTAATTCACGTAAAACAGAGGAACAACTGTTTAACCAACAACAACCACATGCCTCTATCACCACATTTGATATGATGCCCTTGAATTCAATGCATGCATTAATGCATTTGCACTATGGAGGGAGCATGCATATAAATGACAGTGCCATTTGTTATGGTGTTATTTTCAAGCAGAAACTCTTTTAACTGTACATTTTCCTGGGATTCAAAGATCTTAGCGAGGATTGAGAGTTTGGTCAACTATGTCATACTAGCTTGTTGTGATGAAGGCTAAATAATTTAACATCATTTTGGTGAGGAAAAACTGTCATGGCCATTTTCAAAGGCGTCCCTTGACCTCTGACCTCCAGATCAGTGAATGTAAATGGGTTCTATGGGTACCCACGAGTCTCCCCTTTACAGACATGCCCACTTTATGATAATCACATGCAGTTTGGGGCAAATCATAGTCAAGTCAGCACACTGACACACTGGCAGCTGTTGTTGCCTGTTGGGCTGCAGTTTGCCATGTTATGATTGGAGCATATTTTTTATGCTAAATGCAGTACCTGTGAGGGTTTCTGGATCAATATCTGTCATTGTTTTGTGTTGTTTATTGATTTCCAATAATAAATATATACATACATTTGCATAAAGCAGCATATTTGCTCACTCCCATGAGTATTAAATACAAATCTTCCTTAAAGTACATTTTGAACAGAATAAAGATGTGCAATTAATTTGCAATTAATCGTGATTAACTACGGATAATCATGCGATTAATTGATTAAATATTTTAATCAATTGACAGCCCTATTACTTACTTATTATCAACTAAGATGTTTTTTTCTTATCTTGCTCTCGACCGCTCGTAAAATGTTCTCTTACCTAAGAGAAGAGCAAAAATAGGAAAACATTGGTAAATCAAAGGGTACTAACAAAATAAAAACAAATGATGGATACGAACAAAAATAAGTGGAAATTTGTTCTTATATCGCTTCCTGCATGAGGCCCATAGTGTTTGTCATTTTCTATATGTTGTCATGATTTGTGTGACAGTTATTAATATGTTTCTGTTCTTTCCAGGGATGGCATTTGCCCTCCTGGCAAACCTCCCTCCTGTCAACGGCCTCTATTCCTCTTTCTTCCCCCTCATCCCATATTTCTTCATGGGCACTGCTCACCAGATGGTCCCAGGTAAATCAGAGTGATTTATCTACAATGATTTCATATGATGACAGTGAGAAATTGCCAGAGCTGCACAGTGCAGATCAGCTGCACTCAGCCTGAATCTGCCAGTTTGCAGTATGGCAGAGAAAATAGAAGTGACACACTGCTCTCTATGTCTAGGTACGTTTGCTGTCCTCAGCATTATGGTGGGAATGGTGTGTCTCAGGCTGGCCCCAGAGTCGAACTTCAGTCATTTCAATGCCACTCTTAATGCTACAATAGTGAACACAGAGCTGATGAATGAGGTCCGTCTGGGAATATCTGGAACCCTGGCCTGTCTCACTGCCATCATACAGGTATGCGGCACTAAAAGCTCCGTCTTTTAACATGAACGTTTGATAGAAATGTGAGGTACAGTTTCATGTAAAAGTGACACATTGATAACTATTTATGTCTGTACAGATTGGCCTTGGCTTCATGCAGTTTGGATTTGTAGCCGTCTATCTGTCAGAATCCTTTGTCAGAGGCTTCATGACGGCTGCAGGATTGCAGATCCTCATCTCAGTGCTCAAGTACATCTTTGGCATCCAAGTGCCACCTTATAGTGGTCCGCTGGCCGTTGTATATGTAAGTGATTCCTCATATTGGGGTCAAAAGACTTTGATTCGTCATTAAAAGATGTAATTTTAATTCTTTCTCACAGACTCTTGTGGATATTATACGTGGCCTTCCTGATACCAACATAGCATCGTTAGTATTTGCTCTGGTCAGCAGCATCATTCTGATTGTGGTGAAGGAGCTGAGTGCACGCTACCGCCACAAGCTGCCCTTCCCCATTCCTATGGAGATCATAATTGTAAGTAACTTATAGTTAGTCATTTCTCTGAGAACACAAAAGTGCACTTCTCTGATTTTTGTTTAATTTCATCAACCTGTTATTTTCTGTGGAGGACCTGCCAAAATCAAAAATAAATGACTTGATAAATAAATAAATAAATATGTCATTAAATGTAGAAAAACATATTAAAAATAAATGTAGCTATTAATTGATAAAGTGCTACATAAATTTATATTTCTGTTTTAATTTACTTCTTTATTTATTTATCTTTGTATTAATTCCCTTATTTATTTACTCTTCTGTTTAAAGGGACTGTTTGTAAGAATCAGAAATTGCTTGTTAACAGCGACACCTGTGGCCGCTAAGTCAACGAAAGTCAGCGTCGGGCTTGCGCTTGTGCTCGCGCTCATGCTCGCTCTAAATAGACATGAGCGAGCATCGCTCAAAACAGTGAGGCGACACATGTATGTGTGTGTTATCGCATGGGACACCGACCCGGATTGATTTATACGTGTAAGAAGTTACAAACAGTACCTTTAAGTTTTACCCTTTTATTTATTTATGTATTTATTTTAATTTTTTACATTGATTTATTCATTTTTGTTTTTATGTATTTATTTATTTATTATTTATTTATTTTTAAATGTATTTATTTATTTATGCACAGTTTCCCCTTTGCATTTCACCCCTTATTTATTTCCCCAAACTTATTTATTTCTGTATTCTTTTCTCTATACATTTCTTTACACATGTCTTTTTACTTTTCTTTATGCATTTCTCCCTCATTATGCAAATGAGGAGGCTGTCACACAAACATATGCTAGCTAGCAAGCTAGCTAGTTAACGGTGTCTGCTTCTGCTTATCAACTCAATTAATACAAAGATAAATAAATAAATAAGAAAATTAAAACAGAAATATCAATTTATGTCACATTTGATCAATTAATTAATGGCTACATTTAATTTTAATATTATTTTTTACTACATTTAATGACATTTATTTAGTTATCAAATCATGTATTTATTTATTCATTGCTTTTTTGATTTTGGCAGGTTCAATCCTCCATCATTTTCTAGATATATGACAAATATACAGTATAAGGACGATAGTGGTGATTGATCCCTATTCCTGTTCTACACAGGTTGTGGTGGCCACAGCCATATCAGGCCCTCTGCATCTTCCTGAGATCTATCACATGGACATAGTTGGAGAAATTCCTTTGGGGTAAAGCATACATCAACATACTTAGAATCATTGGTTGCTTCTTTACTTAAAATGACTCATGCAACTAATTTTTTCACTGTTCAATTTAGATGTAATTCTTGTCTCTATATTTTCCAGATTCCCAGCACCAATCCTGCCAACAGTGAGTCAGTGGGACGACATGTTGAGCACAGCTTTCTCCCTTGCAATCGTGGGGTATGTCATCAACCTGGCTATGGGCAGAACACTGGCAGCCGAGCACGGCTACGACGTGGATCCAAACCAGGTAGAAAAAAGGCATATTTTTTACAAGCTCAAAATGTGTATTTTATTCAATTCTGTAAATACAACATGTGTGTCTGTGCAGGAAATGTTGGCTCTTGGCTGCAGCAATTTCCTTGGGTCCTTCTTTAAGATCCATGTGATCTGCTGTGCTCTGTCTGTAACCCTGGCTGTGGCCAGCGCCGGTGGAACATCACAGGTGAGTGCTGCGTTACCACTCCAAGGTACTATAACTGCAGTGGTAGAAGAAGTACTGAGATCTTTTACTTTAGTAGAAGTAGTAATGATGAAGAAATACTCTGTTAAAAGTAAAAGTCCTGCATTCAAAATTTTACTTAAAGCTGCAAATATGGATCAAGATTCTGTTACTGTAATGCCTATTTCTCGCCTCAAATGTTTTCAGAAACATGTTTTAGTGTACTAAGCATTACAGTAACAGAATATTGATTCATAATTGATTAGTGCTGCCTAGAGTTTCGTACGCAATGATTGACAGCTGCTGTAGAGACTGCTTGGCTCTAGTAGGTTGTTTTTCTTCAGCGCTGTGAAATCTTGCAAGTGCCATCAGAAGTACTTGGAGGACACAGGATTCTTTTTCAGATTATTTATCAGGATATAGTGACAATTGTATTACTTTTCTTTTATCATATATGCTCAAAGTGATCAACTACAGCTTTAAGTAAAAGTACAAAAGTATTGGCATCAAAATGTACTTAAAGTACCAAAAGTAAAAGTCCTCAATATGCAGAACGGCCCATTTCAGAATGATATATATATTATATTATATTATATTATATTATATTATATTATATGATATTATTGGATTATATTTATTGATGCATTAATATGTACATTATTTTAATGTTGAAGCTGATAAATGTGGGGCTTTTTTTTAACTATATACCCTGCTGGGTAGCAGTCAAGTCTTATCTTTATCCATAACACATACATCCATACAATACATCATAAAATTATATTTTGTATTATTAGTCTGAAGCTGAAGCTAACTAATAATTAAAGTTATCAAATAAATGTAGTGGAGTAAAAATTACAATATTTGTCTCCAAAATGTAGTTTAGTAGAAATATAAAGTACCATAAAATGAAAATACTAATGTAAAGTACAAATACCTCAAAATGTAACTTAAGTACAGTACTAAATGTACTTGGTTACTTTCCACCACTGTATAATTATTGTGTGTAATGCATGAAGTGCCATGTCATGAATGTCAAAAATAGTATGTACTATAAGAAAACAACAGCTCAAATTGCTAACCTCTACTGCACCTCTGTTGCTGCCCTCTCGTAGTTTGCCAGTCTGTGTGTGATGCTGGTCGTAATGGTTACCATGCTTGCATTGGGAGCCTTCCTGAAACCACTTCCAAAAGTAGGTGGACATGGGAGTATCATACTTGAAAAATGAGACAAAACATTTAAGTAGAGGTAAGAGAATGATTCCCTGTGTAATCTTGGTTTCCCCAGTCAGTTCTTGGAGCCTTGATTGCAGTGAACCTGAAGAACACGCTCCTACAGCTCTACGATCCCTACTACTTATGGAAGAAGAGCAAATTGGACTGCGTAAGTCGAAGCCTGCAAGTCTGCAATATTGCAGAACAATGTGATGTCTTTTTTTCCTCCATATTTGATCTTAATCTATTGTTCTTTCTCTTCCAGTGTGTGTGGGTTGTGTCATTCTTGGCCACATTCTTTCTCAGCTTGCCTTATGGAGTTGCGATCGGAGTGGGCTTTTCTATCCTGGTAGTGATATTCAAGACACAGTTGTGAGTAAGCGCTCTGTTTTAAAAAAGGACAATGCAGCAGAGTGTAAAGTGTTAATTAATGTATTACTCATTATATTAATGTGTTCCTAGTCGTAACGGTTCTGCAATGGCTCAGATTATGGATACAGATATCTACAAAAACCCAAAGGTGTACAGTAAGGTATGAGAACTAAGTATTTGTGTATATTCTTGTTGTGACACATAATATAAGGGTAATTGCATCTAATCTTTTCGCAATAACTCCACAGGTCATGGCAATAACAGGTGTGAAAATAGTGAACTATTGCTCACCACTTTATTTTGCAAATGCTGAACTATTTCGCCAGAGGGTCATCAAAAAGGTACAGTGAAAAAAATGACCTCTTTGCTGTCACTCGAGGTTAGCCAGGTTAATGTGGAGGTGTTTACATAGGCATGTTTGTGTCTAGACCAAGCTGGACCCTGGCAAACTGATCCTGGCCAGGCGGAAGTTCTTAGAGAAAGAACAGAAGGAAAAAGTGAAAGAGGAGAAGAAGGACAATGAGACCAGAAGGAGGAAACCCAGCTCTTTGGCTAACATGAAGGCTCAGGTGGATATATGATACACGACACATAGATGTTTGACCTAACAGCTGATATTTTCATAGATTTTCTGAAAATACAACATGTGACCTTTTCTGTCCACCTCTCTCTATGTATTTCCTCTAAATCTAGACCATATCTCAGCTTGAACTTCAGAATGACTTTGATATGAACGAGGTCAGTGCCAACAAAGCTGAACCTCCCATCAGCTATGTCAACTTCAACCATGGTGACATTGAGCTGGGCGAGCAGGCGTCTGACCAAGAGTCACCCAGTCCCACACTGGAATCCCAGCCCATGCCCTTCCACACCCTCATCCTCGACTTGGCAGGGGTCTGCTTCATCGACCTAATGGGCATCAAAGTATTGCTAAAGGTTAAAAGCTTGTTTGCAATACTAGATTCACTTAAAACAAATGGTTCTATATTGAACCTTTTTAAGTCATAGTTTTGTACATTCAGTATGCAGTATTATACTTATATTATATACTCTAAAAGGTTCAATAACAAGCATATTAGAGGGTTCATTCAAAAGAATCTTTGAGGTTCTTTGTAAGCACAAAAGGTTCTTTAGATCACAGAAAAAGTTTCCATTTAAAGAGGAACTGCACGCTATACGATATCCAGAGCATTAATTAGAAGCAAACAACTATTTGCTATGTAAAGATATCGAGGAGTAATGTCTACCTGAGCAGAGAATGAAGTCGCTCTCCCTCTGTCTGCGTTGTAATCCGAGCTTCTCCATGCTTTGTTTACATAGCCGGGCTGGCCGCACGTGCCTTTTAGTGCATGTTAGTGCCAAGCCCCCAGGAAGAGCGCCAGGCTTTGAAGCAAATTTTCGTAGTGGCCAAACAGCGGTACTACAACTTCTGTGTCCATCACATTATGACATTGGGCCCAAAAAGACTTTTCCCCAAAGACATACATTGGGAAAGAGACGTCTGTAATTTGGTGGGTAATTTTTTTGAGGTAAATCAACTTCCCATTATGAACACTTGATTAGCACTTATTATGCACTGATAGCCGAATCCAGAGTTATTTCCCTTCCTCCTTTCATGTGAATGAGCCCCAGTCCGAGGCTAGACCGAGGCCTGGGAGGCGGAGTTAAAGGAAAACACTAGTGCGCCTGCTCTATGGGCCAAATGGATGCGGAACATCGCCGGATGATCCGGATAATTTTATCATTCAGCACTTGAGCCATTTTGCCTTCTTGCGCCACTGAGCAACTCTCATAGGAATGAACGGAAGCCCGCCAACAACGCTGTATCCAATTCTCTTTATACATTCATGGTTAGTGCATGTGAGCATGCCCCACTGGCTAACTCATGGCTGCCGCTCTGCACTGCGCTTATAACTGATAATGCAGAGGGCGACGGTGTGGAAGCGTAGGGCCTAGCCTCTTGTTACCCCCCAGGTTAACACAGTTAGCTCTGTCAGCACTGTTGCCATGGTTTGCAATGTTAGCGCTGTTAGCACCATTAGCTTCGAGCCACCGGCTCAGCCTTCGCCATGTTGAGAGCTGTGTGGAGGCAATAGAAATGCTCTGAATTTTGCGCTTAGTACCTTTAAACTTATTTTTGGAACTGTAAACTAAATGATATGACTACTGTGATGAAAAACATTAATTCTGGTGTTAATATTCTCAACACACCATCTAGGCTACTGTTTTAAATCAGCCCTGAACTTAGCCAGGCCAATAGAGTTGACCAGTTGGGACTAATCTACATCATGAAACATTACGTTTCCACTCAGAGACTGCCCCCAATCTCAGCCCTTCGCTCACTTTTTTAACCTTTTTCAAAATTATGGCTAATGTTAGCTACCATAATTAGCTCAGCTACTCTCTTGAAATATAAAAGCTTTTATAAAAACTGCAAGAAGACATACTTGTGGAGCCGTTATACATTAGTAATTAGTAATACATGAATAACCTAGCTTATTTAAATTGTGTTAACATTACAGGAAACTTTAAATTTTCAGTAGATGGTTAATATTAGCTAGAATTGACAAGCTAGCCACTAGTCTTAACTGATATTTAACTGACATTTAAGTTAGCTGACACAAGCACAATCAGAGCATAATTCAACAGTTGAAATGTTCATACTAAAGAAACACAGACAGTTGAAATCTGAGAGAATCGTCTAAATAAAACAGAGCTACTAACCTGGATTAGGCCAAATTGTGTTACTGCAGAGCGCCTCAACACAGTCTGTCTGCAAGTCAAACAACCCCTGAAACATAAAAGGTTCTAATTTCTGTACAAATCGATTGAACCTTTTTGTGACAAAAAGTTCTGTTATTTGTGAGATTGAACCCTGGCGTTCCTTACTGAACCTTCTTATGAGAGAACGTTTAAGTATGGGTGTATACAATCATAGTTATTTCAACATGTCCATGAACAGTCTCCCTTCCTTTATTTCCCTCACAGATGAACTCAAGCTACGCGATGCTGGGCATTAAACTATACCTGTGTAATGTTCAAGGTAAAACCTTAAATGTCTTAAGTGCATTTCACACCCGTTGGCATAGAAACAGACCTAGTCATTCATTCAACATTAAGTCCATATTTAGTCTTTGAAGGACACTGGTAGAAATGAGTGTACAATTGTAAATTAAATAAAAAAAGAGATTAAATGTCTGAACACTTGTCGGGAGCATGTGACTTCCATTTCCTAATGAGATAAAGATATATTGGTGATACCGGTAATTTGTTCTTCTCTTGGCTTTTATTTCTCTTTAAATACCACATGAACGTCACAGCAAAATCACTTGTTTTGCTCTATTTACGTCCTTGTGTGTTTGTTGTCTTGCCGCCTGCAGCCCAGGTGTATGAAGAACTGGAGGTTGGAGGAGCGTTTGATGACGGCAATATTTCCCGCAGTAATCTCTTTCTTTCTATCCACGATGCCATTGTGTTTGCTCAGCAGACCTCTGGAGAGAGGCAAGTCTCCCCAAAGGTAGGCTCCCCACTGTATGAAATAACCGTATCATACAAATCCTTTTCATAACATCACATACAAACACCTGCTGTTCACAGGTCCTAAGGTTAGGGATATAGGCAGAGATTAAGACGAGTAGAAAAGAAGGATTTCTTTTCTAAGTAACAAATTCCTCTTTTTAGCACAGCTTTTGTCACCTTATCTGGTTCAATAAGGGTAAACAGAAATATCACACAGGTTTTTGAGACACACTAAGTGCCACAGCAAACAAAGTTGTAAATTAGGCCAAGGTCATGCTGCATATTGCGTGTATGCTGTGTGCCTGATTTTGTCTTCTCTTACTGCCTGATAAGCATAGGTAACTTTTTAAAGCTAGGGTTGGTAATGTTGAGAAACTAACAAGAGAACACTAGATTTGAAAAATGATCAAACCGAAAAACCCAGCCCAGAAAGGCACCAAGTCGGCAACACTGACAGTCCGTCCCTTCAGGCCTCCCTCCAAAGACACTCCCCCAAAATTATCATTATGAACATAACATGGCTATTGTTAGTACTCACCGCTGTCAACATAGCAGCTTGTCGAAGACTTCGGTTACGGTTAATAAGTGCACGGCAGAGTGCTATGAGGGGTGGAAGGAACAAAAATGAATTGATAAAAATGGAGGTGATGAAAATGGATGGGAATTGAAAAAAGGAGTGATAAATTATCAAGTGATTTGATTCATTTATAGCCGATTTGACAAACAGTCGTGATATGATGAAAACAGCCATGTTTCATAATTTTCCCTGTCTTACATTCATCATTCACAACACAAAATTTCCATTTATCATTTAAGGAAAGTGGCCTCAGCGGTGGAAGTAACAAAATATAATTGAAGACAAGGGAAGTGATGAAAATGCGTATGAATTGAAAATGGTAGTAATGAAAATGTATGTGAATTGAAAAATAGTGATATTTATTGATTACACTTGATAACACTTGATAATTTATCACTCCATTTTTCATTTCACATTAATTTTTACAGCTTAATTTTTCAATTTACATGCATTTTCATCACCTCCGTTTTTATCAATTCATTTTTGTTGCTTCAACCCCTCAGAGTACACGCAGGCAGGCAGGCAGGCAGGCAGGCAGGCAGGCAGGCAGGCAGGCAGGCAGGCAGGCAGGCAGGCAGGCAGGCAGGCAGGCAGGCAGGCAGGCAGGCAGACAGGCAGGCAGACAGGCAGACAGGCAGGCAGCCCGCCCAATCATTTCATTCGGGCCAAATGAAATGATTGGACGGGCTTATTTCAGTCCTGCAACAGCCACAGATGCCAGATTTTATTTCTTTTTTTGTTAGAGCATTTTAGTTATTGATTTCTGTCTGGATGTAAAGAGAATTTCAACAAATTAACAAAAACTATTTTTGAAGAACATTACCAACCCTAGCTTTAAGCATTTATTTTTCAGCCGGATTAAAAACACAGGTTATATGGATAACAATGTTGCAAAATTGCCCATCTCCAATTCACAATTTATTAAAAGACGTTATGTACTGTGTGTTGCCAGTCTCAACTGTCAAAAAAAAACCTTGAAATAAAGTCTCTCTAAAAACTGGTGGATACTCAGAATGATTTAAATGTGTTATTTTTTATCATATTGTAACCTTCTAGTGTGTGATTACTTTAAAGATCACTTTAGAGCTACTTTAGCCAAAGTTTACCTGTAACATCTGTATGTCTTCTACTACTACCAACATTATTGTTGTAAGTGATTTTAGTGCTTGACTGTTTGACTTTAAATATGTACATTCATTTTGTTGGCTGCAGGCAGAGAGAGCGAGACAGGAACTTGCCTTTAACATTAATGAGGAGAAGGATCTGGAGCAGGTATGCACTAGTTTGCCCATACAAGCTACACAATTACAATATCACCCTACTTACTTTTATCCACCATGAAGCCTTTACTCTACATCTAAGAGTAGTTTTACTTTCGCAGGAAATGTTTTGAGCACCGATTGTTGCAGTGAAGATGAGCAGAAGAAACATGCCGAAAAACGGTTATCTTCAATGTCAGTAATTATGGAAATGTATTGTTGCCAAAATGCTTTCTGTGCTTGATGTTGTATCCCTTTGCTGATTATCGAAATAAAATGTTTTACTTTGTGGTTGGGCTGAGTAATACTTGACTCCACTGACAGGGGGTGGTACATACCAGCACAAGAGACCCCAATAACAAGTAAGCGCTGGGCAGATAATGAGGGGAACTCTGAGGCTCAGTTCGCCCACCCCTCACAATAACTGTGGAGTGAACCTGCTGACTGCACATACAGAAGTGTTCCTGTAATTAACTGAGAGTGTGCACGGCCACAGCTGTGTGGTACAGCCAGCTGAGCAGTCTGTCCCCGAGGAGGCGAGACACTGAGAAAGGCTAAACACAAATGAAAGCAGGAATACATTAGCAGTTTCGTGACTTCGTTGTCTTGCATCATCCTCCATCAGGCGGAATAACAACTAAATGCACTTCTAATTGTTGCCAGTTTCATCGGTAGAGTGACTGTAACAAAGAGAAATATATGTGGGCCGACTACCTTGTGTTTGTGTAGCAGGTGCTTAAAGGCATGTGGTGTCTAGCCTCGCAGCAGGCTGACAGCGGTGTTGGTATGCTTGTGATGCATGAATGGATTTATGAAGCTATTAAGAAATCATCCTAAGGTATCCTGGCACACATCTGCTCCCTCTGCTCTCCTTCTTCTCTGCATCAAATTGGCACCACAAGTGATTACAAGGTTTCTTTGGCCATCAGCTTTAATTTGGAGCTCTGGGAAAGTCTCTCATCACTTAATGTGTGTGTGTGTGTGTGTGTGTGTGTGTGTGTTTCATGCCCTCAACTGCAGCTCATCCTTTTCTTTCTTTTCTCCCTCATTGTTTTGAGACTGTCTGTCGAAGCCCTTTGCTGCTTTGGTCTGATTGAATTCATTGGTATTTTAGGGAAATATTCAGATTAAAAGAATTTAGTTTGACCATCGTTTTTCACATGGTTATGAGCCATTATGTCACTCTGTACCGCCTCTCTTGTCTTTAAATGTTTGAATGTACATGTATAGAGAACTTGACTGTCTTTTCACATACAATATTATGTCCCAACTGCATACATACTAATTCTAAGCAGGGTTTGAGCATGTAGTGTGTTCACACTGGAGAAATGACTAAATTAAAAGAACAGTGTCTAATATTGAGGGGGATTTATTTCTAAAAATTAAATATAATATTAATAAGCATGTTTTCTATAGTGTATAATCACCTGAAAGTATGAATCGTTATATGTCCATTGCCTTAGAATGAGCCGATTGCATCTACATACGGAGTGGGTCCTCTTCACGTAGTCCGCCATGTTGCACCGCCATGATTCTACAGTAGCCCAGAATGGACAAACCAAACACTGGCTCTAGAGAGACATTCGCGTTTTCACATTTTCGCGTCAGCCACTGTAGTTCTCCTACACACTTGGCACATGGGTAAATTTCAGTTGGTTGCATTCTACAACCTCACTGCTAGATGCCGCCAGATTCTACACACTGCACCTTTAAGTATTCAAAAGAGTCTCTATGCATAGGCTACTAAAAATGCTTTATTGTATGTTTGTTGTTGATGTACACTATAGTCCCACAATGCAATGCACAGAAGACATTGAGGCATTGCCCACAGCTGCAAAAGGTGGTAGTACTGTAGGACAGTATACCCAATACCCAACCTTACCCCAGCTATGGGTCAAATAGTCGGCGAGATAAGAGTCGTAGCCTAGTAAGGCAACTCATCTAAGAGAAGTTTCACTCTGAAATCAAAATCACGGGCAGAATGGGCTCGTTAGCTGTGGCAGGCAACACATCTATTGGAAGGAAACCATAAATAAATTACCCCGGTCCACCAGGATGGAGGTTGAGCAAGAGGGTAATCTCCTCTTCTTGTAAAAAAATTATCTGTTTACGGAAACAGGGACTAATAATATTTTTACTCATCTTGGAACCTCAGAGTACCAGCAGAGTTTTGCAAGCATGAATGTCGTCAGTGAAAGCCAAATAGAAGCTGACAACAGGAAGAGTATTCTGGGCACAAGATCATTGATGAAAGTAGGTTATTGGAATGTTCCTACAATGTATGAGACCGGAAAGCAAGCACAGATGTTGAGGGAAATTAAGAACTACAAGCTCTACATCCTTGGTATCAGTGAGTGTAGATGGACAGGGTTTGGAAAGAATGTGGCACAATCCGGAGAGTCAATCTTGTTTTCTGGAAGAAAGGATGACAAACATCAAGAGGGTGTTGCTATTATTCTCAATAAGAAAGCTGCTAAATCCTTGATAGAATACCATCCAGTCAGCGAGAGGATAATAAGAGCACGTCTGAACACCAAGCCAATAAAGACTTCCATCATTCAATGCTATTCCCCAACCAATGATGCAGAGGAAGAGGTGAAACAGGAATTTTACGAGAGGCTACAAGCAGAAATAGAAAGAATCCCAAAGCAAGACCTCACAATTATTATGGGAGATTTAAATCAAAAGTGGGAGGAGATAATTTTGGAAACGAGAGGATAATGGGGAAGCATGGCTGTGGCACTATGAATGAAATGGAGAACACCTTGTGGAATTCTGTGGCCTAAATAACTTTGTGATAGGTGGAACTTTATTCCCACACAAAGATATCCACAAACTGACAAGGGTGTCACCTGGAGGAAGAGACAAGAATCAAATTGATCATATAATGATCAATGGCAAATGGAGAAGGTCTTTGCAAGATGTAAGCGTGAGACAAGGAGCTGATGTAGGAAGTGACCATCATCTCGTTACTGCTAACTTCAGGCTTAAATTGATGAAATCTGTGTCACCACCCAGCAGCAAAAGAAGATTTGACATTGGAAAATTACAGGATGCAAAGGGAAAACAGGACTTCAAGCTGGAACTAAGAAACAGATTTCAAGCTTTAGATAGTTTAAATAGAGAGGATGACAATATAGAAACAGTAAATGATCAGTGGCAACAAGTGCAAGATGTGTACAGAGAGACAAGCGAGAAAGTCTTGGGTTACAAACGACAGGTGCACAAACAATGGATAACACCTGGAACTTGGAAATTGATAGACAACAGAAAAGACCGGAAAAAGAAAATATGGCAGACACATTCAGAGAGAGTGAAAGAAAGACTCCGAGAACAATATTGTAATGTAACAGAGAAGTCAAAAAAGCCTTAAGAAAGGATAGATGAGAGTTTACAGATGGATTAGCTAGAGAGGCTGAGAAGGCAGTTACAGAACAGAAGATGGGGCAGGTCTACCAAATAACGAAGAAACTGTGGAAAGAAAAACAACGGGAGTATGCCAGTAAGAGACAAAGATGGTATAATGTTAACATCAGAAAAGGAACAGCAGCTCAGATGGACGGAACACTTGAAAGAGGTACTCAACAGAGCAGAGCCAGAAACAACAGCAGATATATCCGAAGCTGACAAAGATCTAGAAATCAGCTCCGAGGCACCCTCAAGAGTTGAAATGGAATTAGCCATCAAAAGCTTAAAGAACAACAAAGCTCCAGGAAATGACCAAATATCAGCAGAGCTATTTAAAACCGACCCAACCCTCGCGGCTAACATTCTACATCCATTGTTTGAGAAGATATGGCAAAATGACACCATCCCAAATACTTGGCAAGAAGGAACCATCATCAAGCTACCCAAGAAAGGAGACCTAACCAATTGTAACAACTGGAGGGGAATTACATTACTTTCCATCCCAAGCAAAATATTCTGCAAAATATTGATGAACAGAATGAAAACAGCAGTGGACAGTAGGGATGTGTCTGTCGTGAACGAGTCTTTATTAATTCAAGGCAGAATGATAGGACGATCTTCTCCGCGCCACGGGACTGACACAGTTGTGTTATCGATGTCCATGCGACCAATCAGGTGATGACAGACAAGGATCATACCATCAAGCAGGGAGGGGCGGGGGTGTGCGGTACAGGTACAGAGCAGGAGGGAGAGGAGGAGAGAAAGAGAGAGGAGTGTGGTGCGCGAATAGCAGACAAGATGAGAGACAGTCGGAAACGAAGCAGCATGTAAAATGATGGTATTCTGGAAATGATAAGGCTTAGTATAGTTATATTGAATAATTTAAGTGATATATGTGCACACATACTATTCATAGGTCAAAACTGAGCTAAATTTGACTGAACTATAAAAGGCAGAAGTGGTCAAACGAAGAGCTGTTTGGGAGCTGAAAGAGCCGGCTCTTCTTGGTGAGCTGAGCCAAATGATCTGGCTCACTAAATGAGCTGGAATTCCCATCACTAGTGGACAACATAGTAAGGAAAGAGCAGGCAGGATTTAGGAAAGGAAAAAGCTGCAATGACCATATTTCTGTATTAAGAATATCATCTAGCAATGTACAGAGTGGCAGAGACAACTCATCATCAACTTCATTGATTCTGAGAAAGCATTTGATAGCCTCCACAGGGACAGTCTTTGGAAGATTCTCCGACATTATGGAATACCAGCAAAGATAGTATCACTTGTGAAAGTGTTCTACACTGACTTCAGATGCATGGTAGGATGCACAAATGACACCAGCTTCCTTGTTAAATCAGGAGTGAGACAGGGGTGTGTGATGTGGTCCCTGTTGTTCATTGTAGTTGTGGACTGGGTAATGTGAACAACCTTAAACAACTCAAACACTGGCATCAGATGGACCCTCTTTTCCAACTTAGAGGACTTAGACTATGCTGACGACCTCGCTCTCCTATCACATCTACCAAGTCACATGCAAGACAAAACATCTAGACTACAGAAGAATGCAAGCAGCTGGGATTTAAGATCAACATCAAGAAAACAGAAGTCACGTCCCTCAACATGAAAGAACCACCTGTCATAGAGCTAAATGAACAATCACTGACATGTACGTCATCTTTCACATACCTCGGAAGCCGGGTAACATCAGATGGTGGAGCTGACCAAGACATTATGGCCAGATTAGGAAAAGCAAGGACAGCATTTCTAAGACTTGGAAACATCTGGAAGTCGACACATATAACTATAAACACCAAGATAAAGTTATCCACCAACTGTGTACTATCTGTCCTTCTATATGGTGCTGAGTGCTGGAGAATGACTGAAAGAGACATACTGCAAGCTTTCCAGTTTTCACAATACTTTCAGAAAGATCATGAGGATATTCTGGCCTAGGAAGATTACAAACCATGAACTACACAGAAGGACAGACAGGGTGCTTGGACATGGAAACAATATTGATAAGAAGAAGATGGAGATGTCATGGACATGTATTAAGGAAACCATCTGATGACATGACAAAAGTGGCATTGCGTTGGACACCAAAGGGAAAACGCAAAAGAGGGAGACCCAAAACAACGTGGAGGCGAACCATCGAAGGAGAAATGAAGAGGAGAGGATACAGCTGGAACAGCATTGAGAAGAAAGCAAACAACAGAGATGAGTGGAGATCCTTAGTCCTTGCCCTATTAGCCACCTTTCGCAACAAGGACTAAGTAAGTAAATAACTGAAGGACAGTAAAATCTTGAAAAACTAAAAATACGTATTAAATCTTTGGAAAAACATTTTGCATGGCAAAAGTATTGTATAATTTCCTTATAAACGAACGGAAAAAAACTGTATACCAAGACAATAAGTATCCAGGGCGGACTGGGCCTGAAATTCAGCCAATGTTTTGAGATGGAGAGACCTTTTACTGTGAGCGACCAGAGGGCGAGAGCCGAAAAATACAAGTGAAGCGGATGCAGAAAGGGATGCTTTCCTGCTAAATGTGTGTGTGTTGAAAACTTCCACTAGCAGAAATACAAAATGGCTGCAGATGGATAGTGGCGGGTTGTTTTGTTTAGTAATAATAAAATGTTTGATTGTTTGAGGGAAGGATTTACGTATTTTAGTAGGCCAGCCTGGAAGTCAGCATCGCACTGGTTCCCTCGACAAAAAGCCAATGGGATTTTTCCATTGGATTTTGGATTATTGCAGAAAATAAACTCTGTGGCAAACAAGCATTTATAATTCTTACACGTTTTGATCAGCAAAATAATCTTCATAAACAAACATCACTTTTATGATTTTTGAAGTGTGAATGCAATCACCAGTAGTGAAAAGCTAACATTAGGCTATAAAAAAAGTACACCACGGTCACAAGACTTCACGTTACTACCACTAAAGTAAAGGCGGACTAGTATTTGGGTGTTGATGTTTTGGGCTCTAATTTAAGCAACCGCCTTTTTTAAGACACCAAAAATCTTCAAAGCTCACGAGTGGGATGTTTACTGACTTATTTATGTTGTAGAACAAAACATGAAAATCTATAAGTTTGTGTTAACCACAGCAACGTATTCTCATACAACGGTTCATGTGATATCTTACGAAAAGTTATGTCAAGCAACACATGTCCTTTTCCGCTCGTTACATGCATACAGTCTTTCAAAATAAACTTCCATCTTCACAGGAAACAACTTGGTTAGGTTTAAGCAACAGAAGAACTTAGTTAGGTTTAGGAAAATATTGACTTGGTTAGGTTTAGGCAATGAAACTACTTGGTTAGGTTTAGGAACAGATTGTCTTGGTTAGGTTTAGGCAACAAAATTACTTAGTTTGGTTTAGGAAAAGCTCATGGTTTGGGTTAAAATAACAAATTGGCGTTACTTAAGTACAGATGTAACATAAATAAATTAATGTCTTCTGGTTTCACACTGGACACGAACACCGGCCTCCTAGGCAAAAGTCTGGTGTTTTTTGACCAACCCATCCACCCGAACAAAAAAACATTGACTTTGAGAGGAGGGAACCGGAATGCTAACTCATTTCCGCATTTTTGGACTCATTCCTGCACCACTCTGTTGTATCTCACATCTGGAATAGACCCACCTATGAGTGCTGGGCAACCCTTTGTTACTCCCTGCTCTCATTGCATTTAAATTTGTGGTGTATTGCTTTTATTTTTTTTTCATTCATCTAAATTTACTATAGGCCTTTTAATTTGACCTTCTTGATATTGTGCCATATAATTAGTCTTTATCAGTAAAGCTATAGGTAAAAAGAAAACCCTATCTCTTCTGGAGGTCAAATGATGATTACACTGAATATAAAATGCTTCTATTTAAATCCCTTTTCTAAATTAGATGCTGTTATAATGGACTAGCTTCTCAATTCCTGTAATTGCAAGTTCACATAAAAATTAATTTTACACCCCTTGCACATTCATTGACCATGATGGTTTAATTAACAAGGTCCCTTTTAGAAATTTGAGTCGGAGAGATTTATGTATTAAATTTGTTTACACGCCCAGTGGTTTCATACTATTGAGACTAATTGCATGATGTCAGAGAGTATCTCCTCGTTGAGTCACAGGACCTTGTCATTTAACGCTTGCCTGCTTTTCTGAAGAGCTGTCCCTGAGAAAATATTCAGCTCTGACCTTTCGGAATCAAGATTTAAATGTGGAGGCCTTAAACAAAGAGCCATGAAGCCAAATTTTATTAAAAGACTGTTGCTTAAATGGGCTGTGGGCTTGTAACAGAGAGAGGGAATGTGGATGACAGAGCAACCAAAACCATTTCTGCAAATTTAAATAATGGCTGTTTGACATTGATCAAGCTATAGCAGTCGGTGCTTTGCATATGCATTTCATAGACCTATGTTTGGGGATCTATTCTGCTTAATTAAAAAAACAGTTTGCAGCCAGGGAATCATAAATCTTGATTGTGCAATGTCAGCAAATTGCCTTTGGACAGGGTTTGTTTACAAAGTTGCTGAGGGCAAATCTGACCACTGATAGCTAGTATTAATTAATGTTGCGCATTGTCTCATTCCAGTAGTTCAACAGCAATTAAATGCACCAACAATGGAACATTTCTCTGGTGATTAATTAAGGCATAAAATGATTGAGTCTGCGTCTCTGACTGGAGGATGCTTAATTATTTATAGTTAAATTAAGCCGCAACCCTGTGTCTGATGGAAAACACTGCTCAACCTGCTCGGCATTTTTGCTTTTCTCTTTTGCAACTCGTACATTTAACAAGTTCTTTTAATTTCACAGTAATATTAAATGTTTATCGATTGATTAAGATATTTAATTGGCATTAATTGCATGATTGTCCATAGTTAAAAGCGATTAATCACACATTTTTGATCTGTTCAAAATGTACCTTAAAGGGAAATTTGCCAATTATTTAATACTCTTATTAAACATGGGAGTGGGCAAATATGCTGCTTTATGCAAATGTATGTATATATTTATTATTGGATATCAACTAACAACACAAAACAATGACAGATATTGTCCAGAAACCCTCACAGGTACTGCATTTAACATAAAACAATATGCTCCAATCATAACATGGCAAACTGCAGCCCAACAGACAACAACAGCTGTCAGTGTGTCAGTGTGCTGACTTGACTATGACTCGTGGGTACCCATAGAACCCATTTACATTCACTGATCTGGAGGTCAGAGGTCAAGGGACCCCTTTGAAAATAGCCATGCCAGTTTTTCCTTGCCAAAATTTAGCAGAAGTTTGGAGCCTCCTTTGCGACATGCTAGTATGATATGGTTGGTACCAATGGATTCCTTAGGTTTTCTCGGTTCATATGATGCCAGTATCTTCACTCTGGCTTTAAAATGAAGCCCAATAAAACCTTAAAACTTGTGTTAAAGTTGGGGTAAGCAGAATTTTTTTTGGCATCGTTGGGCAAAAATCCATAATAACCTTTCAGCATATTGTAATTCAAGTGTTCTGAGAGAAAACTAGACTTCTGCTCCTCCTCATGGCTCTGTTTTCAGGCTTTAAAAAATCTAGCCCGTGACGGGAGACTTTGACCAATCACAGGTCATTTCAGAGAGAGAGCGTTCCTATTGGCTGTGCTCCGGCTGGTGGGCGGTGCTCAGATGTTTCTGAAAACATTTGAGGCAAGAAATGGGCATTACAGTAACAGAATCTTGATTCATATTTGATCAGCGCTGCCTAGTTTGACCGTTTGATCGGTGTTTGCGAGTGGACAGCAGACTCCAGATCAGCTCTAATTGGTTGTTTTCCTCCGGTCTGGGAAGTCTTGCAGATGGAGCACCGGAGGACACAGAGGCACATGATTTTTTTTTTTAGATTACCTGTCTCAAGCACTACTGTCTTGTTTTATAAAATAACGTTTTTTAATCATATTTGCTCCATTTCTACCCACTGCAGCTTTAATACGTTAAAGAAATTTGTGGCGTTAAAAAAAATGTGCGTTAACGCGTTATCATGTTAACTTTGATAGCCCTAATTAAAAGTAATCACTGTGTTGCTTATTTCAAAAGACGCTGACCTTTATGGAAAGATCAAAACTACAAACAGAATTTGAAATTGAGGCTGCAGAAAAGCTCCAATCATATATTTTTTATATGTTTGTTTTGTGGGAAACGAAAGAAGGAATAAATTTGAATTTCATGAACAATAACGCAAACCAAAGCTGGCACAAGAAGATAAAGCTGTAGAAAGATAAACAAATTTGACCTTCCTTCTGAACACGCCATCAAGACAAAGATAGATTTTGCAGCTATCGTGTTGGGCAGAGAGTCATCAGCGAGGTGTTTTATCAACCCATCAACTCATTAAACCGAGCGGCAGGTACTGTTTGCTCTCCCGTCTTCTTATTAGATAAAAAGACCTGCAGTGTGATGACTACAGATACTAGCTCCTTACTGAGCCGTTCAGCATCAGCGGGGAAATTAGACAAGACAATGCAAAACAACGCAGTGTGGTGCAACGCTAAGGGAACTCATTAGAACGCTGCGGCATGGGAGGAAGCCGCGTGGTGCTTTGCAACATGTCATCAGGGGTGTTGTGAGTGTTATTACACAATCATAATTTGATAGCTTGTGCACAATTACTTCATTAATTTTAAGAATCTGGCATGATAAACTAAGGACATAAAAGAAGAAAAGCTTTGATGCAGTATGGGGAACCAGTTATTGTTGTATATTTGTCTATTGAATGATCAATTTCAGAGGGGATTGACATTTCATGTTGCCTGGGGATTTTCTCCAAGTCTTTGATCTATTTGATAAGATCTTCATCGACATTGACAGGATGTCAATATAGCTGTGAATATATGGTTATAACCACATGTTTTTGCAGGAGACAGGGTTGTTTGAAGAGATGATTAGACTCGTGCACCATACGAGTAAAAGGCTGCTTGGAAAGTCTACAGGAACCATCAGTTTCACTTCACTTTTTGACATACTATAAAAGTCAGGCTTGAAGAATTGAAGCGTCAGGAATGTGGCTCAGCTGACACTCCAATCAGATATAGAGACAAAGAGCAGCCGTGTCTGAGCGTCTACAAATGTCTGTCAGGCAGAGCAGGCTGAGACCATTAACCACACAAGCATTAGTGAAATTACCTCCCGCTCCAACTGCTTAAATATATCAGAATCATTAACACAAACATTTGCAAATTAGCTTTCCAGCGAGCTCAACATGAAAGCGCTGCATCCATTTACAGTCCTCCATATGGTACTCAGTCATTTCAAAGCTTACACACTGAAAGTAAGGGGAAAGGTGGAAGAGAGAGAGAAAATGGTGGGTTTGAATAGAAGTGTTTTTCACTGAAATTGTGGTTCAGACCAGTTTGATTCGCTCTCTCGTTGTCTGGTGTCCCATGGGTGCCTCTGTCTGCAGAGCACCTGTCTGAAGCTCAGAGGAGGAATCTCTGCTTTTATCTACAATAAACAGACAACCCAGGCAGCCATTATCCAAAGGCCTTTATTGCTTTTGTTTACCTCTCTATTATGACGCACCTTTCATCGGGGGAATTCAACTGTGCTGCTGATTTGTTAACTCTTTCAAATTGGAGCTAAATTAAATTGACACAAAGCCTGTTGCCTTGACTTTGAACAGTGTGTCATGATATTATAAAACATGAATATATTGCATGCTTTAAGCTCAACACAATGTGCCTTATGCAGTGGGTAACTCCGGGGTCTGAAAAGTGAAGCCAATGCAGGAGTGCCTTAAACTGTCATTCTTTCTAATAGCCAGCAGGGGGCGACTCCTCTGGTTGTATAGAAGTCTATGAGAAAATGAGCCTACTTCTCTCTTGATTTATTACCTCAGTAAACATTGCAAACATGAGTTTATGGTTTCAATCACTAGTTTCAAGTCTTCTTCAATACAGCATGATGTTCATTTAGTAAATGATGGTCCCATTTAGAGTCAGATAGACCATAAAGCAGGGGATGCTTTAGGACGGGGCTACCACAACGTTGTCCGTTCTGGACCCTTCTTAACCCTTTCACAGTGTGTTTTCAGTTCATGAAAGTTAATTATAACCTTTTTGGATGCCTGAAAATGTCTTACTCAGCATGTACTTAGCTCCACCCTCTTGTGTCACTTCTGGTTGAAAAAAAAACATGGCGACATTCGACATTCAGACATCTTTGCTTCACTTTTGAAGAAGGACATTTGCAATCCAAATGTTTTTAGTTGCACATCTACATGCACACAAGTACCCGAGACATTACACTCACAGCTTTGGCCTTTTAACCATGTTTAGGCTGATGAAGCATTTTCCCGTTATTGTGACAACAGCCCTTCTTGGTGATTCAGTGTGCCTTGCTCTCTTCAAACAGCTGTCTAACTGCACCACATTATGACCATCTACTCTCCTCTCTCTTTCATTTAACAACTACAAATCTTCATGGTATAACCGTCCACAGCTGCTCTTTGAGGCAAAGCAATACAAAACTATCCAGCCAACCCAATCTAGGCGTATAAATAGCAAGAAATTACAAGGACATTCTGCTTGTAATGAGGATGCATTTTAGGCTTTTCACGTGTCATTTGTACGCCACACAATAAAACTACTGTAATGTCTGCAGTAGGTTTAGGCACAAAAGCAGTTAGTTGGGTTTAGGGAAAATGTCATGGCTGGGCTTAAAATAAGTAAAATATGTACGGAAACATAACATAGGTATGTAAAACACATCACTAATGTAACTTACAAAACAAAACACCCGTCTCCTGGTTGAAACGAGGATCTTATATTGATGTTTAAAAGTCTTGTGTCGGTCAGGGCCGTTGGCGTTCGATACCGCCGCACAAGGCATCTCTTAGCACCAGTATGAAATGCATCAGGCGTTCTATTAACTGCAATGTAAACCCATATGTGGCAACAGTAAACACTCAGAGAAAGTGCACACAGGAATGTGGTGATGTAGTGTAAAGAGCGAAAAGACACACAGGGCGGGCGGGAGGGTCGTGGATGGTCGAATAAACACAAGGCTTTTATCCAGTAGACCGCTGTTTGTGGAAAAAGCAAGAATGGTGTTGTTATTGCACCCTAGATGCCTTGCGAATTATTGTGCCATTCATATGCCTTTTCATGCAACTGGGCTGATCGAGTAAATGTCAGTTTGGAAAATATACTTGTGTAAAAGTGAATTACTGCCTCGCTGTTGTATGACTGCCAACCAGTCAAGTCGCAGTTTACATCCATGTTTGTCCAAAATGCCATCGCTTCATCAATTAATCCTATTATATCTTTGTGTGAAATTGTCATAATTAGCATATGATTTATTGTGTTATGGCCAAACACGTGTTTTATGACGTCACAGTGAACACCACCAAATTCTTATCAGTTCATCCTTGAGTTCATGTGGATGTTTGTACCAGATATAATACAATTCACTCCAGGTGGTCCTGAGATGTTGCTTTCACGAGACTGGGATGGACGTCACAGTGACCTTGACTTTTGACCTTTGACCACCAAAATGTAATCAATTCATCCTTAAGTCCAGGTAGATGTTTGTGCCAAATTTGAAGAAATTCGCTCAAGGTGTTCCTGAGCTATCGCGTTCACAAGACTGGTCAGGATGTACTTAGGTCTGGATGGACGGACAGACGAATGGACAACCCAAAAACATAATGCCTCTGGCCTCAGCTCGTGCTGGCGCGGAAGCATAAAAAAATGTTACTCATTAAATATATTCCATTACTTGGGCTATTACAGCAGAAATAATCTTCTCATACTCTACCTGAGAATGTGAATCCAGAGTGACTTTTACTGCTCAGTGTCTCACTTTGATACAATGTAAATATATATAAGTATTCACATTATTTTCTATTTTAACAGCATGCAGATTTATTACAGCCATTCAAAACTGATCATACGTAGAGTTAAAATACAATTCTCAACCCTCATTTCATTAATTGTGTTGTCTGCTGTAATGACCTGTCGTGACCACAGGATGGCACTGTGGCTTTATCTGTATACCCACAGAGCCGCTCTCCTCTGATCAGCAGGAAGAACTTTGAAGAAGTCTCAGATTCCCCCAAGGAAACCATGAAAGACAAAGTTGTGAGAGCTGGAGCCGAGGCGATTAAGAAAAAAAGAAAAAAACGTATGACTGTAAAAGAGCTGGTGTTGTGATCTTGTTTCCTGTGATCCATAGATATTGAGCAAAGGGAGAGTGATGGTTGAGTGGGGACTGCAGCACCTCAGTGGCCCCGTAGATGAATGAAGATGCAAATGGAGGGAGGGGGGGAAGTTAAAGCCTTCAGTGACACTAAGCACACCCCAGAGGCCCCGATGCAGAACGCTCAGCCTCAGCACATCAAGGACACAGCCTCTCTGTCTGAGCGCCCCCTTGGCACGCATCACATCCCGTCCATCTCCATTTTCATCCAGACAAACACTTGACTCCTTTCGCTGAGCCGAGCCAACGACAAGAGACAGATGTGCCCTCCGCAGACAATCCAGTTTGATAAGCTGCTGTGCTGCTCCACAAACTGTTAAATAACCCAAAAGAAACCACCGGAATAAAAAAGAAAAAGCCCTGTTTTACATGAGAATGGATACGCCTGGAAACCGTACCCTCGTACGTTGGCTTCGCCTTGGCTGTAAATGTCAATTTCATGTCAGATTCTTTCTCTATTCATCCATGACGTCTGTGATTGCTTCATCCCTTTGCATGAGAATGGCTTGAAATGAACGTCGGCCTATTCTGGTGCTCATTTTCAGCGCCATGTGAATGAAATGCATCTTAAAGGGCCCTGGTTGGAAGCAGACAATCACATGATCAGGCTCGGCTCTATAGAATATGAAATTGTGCGCTGTGCTGTATATTTCTAAAGTTATGCAGTGTGCCTCAACAGGCTCGAGGTGTTTTTATAGTTTTTCTTTATCCGCTAAGAGCAGCTTCCCCTGCGGGACCTTGGCTATGCTAAGGAATGTCACAACCATGATGCAGGCCCCGTGTGGCATGTTGTTTCTGTGAGTCATTCAGGCATACAGTACTATGGCAGGTGAACCTGTCATAGTCAGCACCTGCGGGATCCTAACAGCCAGCAGGGGAAAACTGAAGGACAGAGGAAGTTTTGTTGTGAAGAGTTCTGCTGTGCCACCTGGGAAGCTTAGTATTGAAGGTGAAACACAATGTTGTCCTGAAGGCACATGGGGAGAAAGACAAACCTTACATGCCAAATATGCAAACATTAGGGCTGGCAAAGTTAACGCGTTAACGCAAATTAATTTTAACGCCACTAATTTCTTTAACGCATTAACGCAACTTGCGATTTTTAGGTTGTAGCGGCTCAGTTTTAAAGCTAGTGAAGATACTGGCATCATATGAAACTAGAAAAATCAAAGGAATCCATCGGTACCAACCATGTTATACTAGCTTGTCGTGAAAGAGTCTAAATAACGCTCCAAACTTGGAAAAACTGTCATGTCCATTTTCAAAGGGGTCTCTTGACCTCTGACCTCCAGATCTGTGAATGTAAATGGGTTCTATATGTACCCACGAGTCTCCCCTTTACAGACATGCCCACTTCATGATAATCACATGCAGTTTGGGGCAAATCATAGTCAAGTCAGCACACTGACACACTGACATGACATGACATGACTTTAAAAGCAGATCACAGCTCCCAGCTGGCGGTACCGTGAGGTGGTCGGCTTATTATTAACACGGTGTATTTCTGTGTAACGTATCGGCGGATGCCTCTCTCATTCTGTCTTTCTGTCATTCTGTCATTCTTGTCTTTCATCCCGTCATCTACCGTTTTTTTCTTTCTCACCGCGGACGGTCATCAACGCGTCATCTGTTACACTGCTCATGTGTTATCCCCTGTGGTCTTCATGCTCAGACTGATCGGAATTCTTAAAAAAAATCATGATTCCGGATCATGATCCGGATCGCCACCAAAATCTAATGGATTGTTCGTTGTGCTACACCCCACCCCTCCAAAAAATGTAATTCAAATCCATCACAAACTTTTGGAGTAATCCTGCTAACAGACATACAGACAGACAGACAGACAGACAGACAGACAGACAGACAGACAGGCAGGCAGGCAGGCAGGCAGACAGAAAGACAGGCAGGCAGGCAGGCAGGCAGGCAGACAGACAGACAGACAACAACAAACCAATGCCGGTGAAAGCAATACAATCAAACTGATTTTGTCACTGATGCTTGCTTGCCTCGCATGCTGTTTGGAGGGTGTAATATGAAGCTACACACATCTCAATACATTAGACCAGCCATTCTCAACCAGTGTGCTGCGGCACACCGGTGTGCCGCGGAGGCAGTGGTACTAGATTATTTTTTTATTATTATTTAGCAAAGTGAACAGGTAAAACCTAAAGGAGGTAAGATGCCAGCTGCCGTAAAACCAAAGCCTATTGAAGGAGGCTGAGACACGGGCAGACACGGGTCTTGTATTGGGTATAACACATGCGCAGTGTAACTGGAGCTGCGGTCGTGCGTTGCGATCGGCTCAATTTCGGCGAGTGCAGAGCAGATATTACTGCGCATGTGCGGTACCCCGAAGGCGCGTTGATTAAGTGTGACCCAACCTCCTTCAATAGGCCTTGTGTAAAAACACCAAACATCATCAGGTAGAGACAAAGGTGTTTGCCACTGTTAGCTAGCTAACGTTCTCGGATGCAGTGAGACAAAATGGATCGGTTTTTTATAAGCGAAAAAGTGATGTGGGAGACAACCCTGCGCCAGTAAAAGCTCCGAAGCGTGTGGTGAGGAAATATGAGAAGTGCACACATTTCTGGAAGAGCAGCACTCCCCTCTTGCTGAGCATTACACTGATGGTAACGTTTGTGCAAAACTGGCCTACTTATCAGATATATTTGACCAGCTCAATATATCAATGCAAGGCAGAAACAGCACAGTGTTTTTGGTTTCAGACAAAATTGAGGGCTTCAAGAAAAAACTTATTCTGTGGAACAGAAGAGTCAAGGAGGGACGATTTGATGTGTTTTCACTCCTAAGTGAAACTTTGGAAGCCACTCCTCATGTCAACATATCCAGTGTTATAACCCAGCATTTGACTCAGTTGTCAGGAAAGTTTACAGACTACTTCCCAGAAGATGCACGAGATGGAGACCTTTGGATTTTGGACCCTTTCTCTGTGGATCCTGCTTCAGAAGACATAGCTCTCTCCACTGTGTTGGAAAATGAACTGATGGAACTATCAGCAGACAGCAGCCTGAAGCTTCAGCTCACACAAGTAGACCTTGCTTCATTCTGGATACTGGCTGCCAGTCAATATCCCGCTCTGTCAAAACGGGCAATCAAATTTCTGTTCCCTTTCACCACCACCTATTTATGTGAGTCAGGGTTTTCCATTGTGACTGTCACAAAATCAAAGGCAAGGAACAAACTGAAAGCAACTTTGAATGCTACTCTGCGTGTCAGCCTCTCACCCATCCCACCACGACTTGATCTCATTATTTCCCAGAGGCAAGCCCAAGTGTCTCACTGAGGGTAAGCAGAATATGTATTTTGTGTTATGATCTTGTTCACAAAAGCGTGGACTCAAATGCAGCACACAAAACGAGAGTTTTAAAGGTAGAACAAAAAGAATATTTATTCCAAAAGGTTCCAAATTAATCCAATGAGCAGAGTGCAGGAGTGAGCAGGCAGGTGGGGAGCAGCCACAGCTGGCAGGTGACAGACCTGAGCACAGAGCAAGAAAAAACAAAGTAAGTCCAAAAACAAGAGCATGAGCAAAGTCAAAAGAGTTCAATCTAAGAGAGCCTGAATTTGTCATATACCACTGTGGGTGACGGAACGATCTGGCGATGAGTGGCAGGAAGACCGGGGTAGATATACTGCAGGTTTGATTGATGATTGATGGCAGCTGCTCCAGCCGAGCCCGCCCAGAGGAGGAGGAGGAGAAGGAAGGCCACACCTCCCGACACACTGACAAACTAGACAAACCAGGGGAAAACACACAAGAGACAAAAGGACAGGGAAACATAGGAAACAAAAGGAACTTCTAGACTAAAGGTAGTGAACATAACAGTACCCCCCCCCCTTAAAGAGAGCCTCTAGGCGATCTACCAGGTTTCCCAGGATTAGCCTGGTGAAACTCCCTAACCATCCCAGCATCAAGGATGCGGGAACGAGGAACCCAGGAGCGCTCCTCTGGGCCGTATCCCTCCCAATCTACCAGATACTGAAGACCCCGGCCTCTACGTCTAACATCCATCAGTCGTCTGACTGAATAAGCTGGCTGACTGTCAATGATCCGGGCGGGAGGAGGGGGATTGGTTGGAGGGACCAGAGGACTGGTGAGAACCGGTTTTAGCTGAGAAACGTGAAATGAGGGATGAATCCTAAGAGACTTAGGCAGGATGAGTCTGACAGTGGTAGGATTAATAATCTTCTCAATTTCAAACGGTCCAATGAAACGGGGAGACAGTTTTCTGGAGTCGGTCTTCAAAGGTATATCTCTGGAAGATAACCAAACTCTCTGACCTGGGATGTAGACGGGGGCCGGGGTCCTGTGACGATCCGCGATCCTCTTGTTTCTCTCTGCTGTCCGAAGCAAGGCAGCCATAGTGTCCCTCCAAACCTTGCGGCAGCGTCGAAGGTGATGCTGCACAGATGGCACCGCCAACTCCTCCTCTTGTGCTGGAAACAGTGGTGGCTGATAACCTAGTGAGGCCTCAAAAGGAGATACACCAGTGGCAGCAGAAGAGAGAATTATGCGCATATTCAATCCAACATAACTGTGAACTCCACGAAGTTGGATTAGTAGCAGCGACACAACGTATGGCAGATTCCAAATCCTGATTAGCCCTCTCAGACTGTCCATTCGTCTGAGGGTGGAAACCAGAAGACAGACTGACAGTGGCTCCGAGGGCTTGACAAAAAGACTTCCAAACTTGAGAGATGAACTGAGAACCACGGTCTGAGACGATGTCCACGGGAATACCATGCAAACGAAAAACATGATTAGTCAGGAGTTCAGCTGTCTCATGTGCAGAAGGAAGCTTGGGAAGACCAATGAAATGAACAGCCTTGGAGAACCGATCAACAATGGTAAGTATCACTGTCTTACCATTAGAAGAAGGAAGACCAGTGACAAAGTCCAAGGCGATGTGGGACCAAGGGCGACCAGGTATGGGTAATGGGCGGAGCAACCCTACAGGCGGCCGATGAGATGTCTTTCCCCGGGCACAGACTGTGCAGGCGAGGACGTATTCCTTGACGTCCCTCTCCATGGTGGCCCACCAGAAGTGTTGTCTGAGGAGTGACAAAGTCCTACTCATCCCAGGATGGCAAGCGAACCGGGAAACGTGTCCCCACTGCAGGACCTGGGAGCGAACTGACACAGGAACAAACATTCGATTAGCAGGGCCAGTACCTGGATCCGGTTCTTCACGTTGAGCCTCCCGAACCGCTGACTCAACCTCCCAGGTTAATGTCCCCACCACCAAGGCTGCCGGCAGAATGGTGTCTGGAACATTTGGTGATTCCTCTGACGAAAACTGCCGGGACAAAGCGTCAGGCTTGATGTTCTTGAAACCAGGGCGGTAAGTAATGGTGAAGTTGAATCGACCAAAAAATAAAGCCCACCGAGCCTGGCGGGAATTCAGTCGTTTGGCTGACTGGATGTAGGCAAGATTCTTGTGATCAGTCCATACAATAAACGGAATCTCCGAACCCTCCAACCAGTGTCTCCATTCCTCCAGAGCCAACTTCACTGCCAACAGCTCTCGATTCCCCGCATCATAGTTCCTTTCAGCTGGAGACAGGCGTCGAGAGAAAAAAGCACAGGGATGTAGCTTCTTATCGGGTCTGGAGCGTTGGGAGAGAACAGCCCCCACACCAATGTCCGAGGCATCAACCTCCACAACAAACTGAAGAGAAGAGTCATGTTGCACCAGGATGGGTGCGGACGTAAAGCGGTCCTTTAATAAGGCAAACGCCTGATCCGCCTCAGGAGTCCAGCGAAAAGGAACAGCAGGAGATGTGAGCCTGGTCAGTGGCGCAGCAATTCTGCTGTAATCACGGATAAACCGGCGGTAAAAGTTGGCAAATCCAAGGAAGCGTTGTAAGAGCTTTCTGGAGGATGGTTCAGGCCACTCTGCCACCGCCTTGATCTTGTCCGGATCCGTCTTCACCTGCCCACTCTCAATGATGTAACCAAGAAATCCAACAGAGCTGACGTGAAACTCGCACTTCTCAGCCTTCACAAACAGTTTGTTCTCCAGTAGTCTCTGGAGCACTTGGCGCACATGAAGCTGATGTTCTGCGAGGTCAGAGGAAAAAATCAAAATGTCATCCAGGTAGACAAACACAAACCGGTCCAAAAAATCTCTCAAAACATCATTAACCAGTGCTTGAAACACTGCAGGAGCGTTAGTCAGTCCAAAAGGCATCACTAAGTACTCAAAGTGACCCAGTGGTGTGTTGAATGCTGTCTTCCATTCATCTCCTTCCCGAATCCGTACCAGATGGTACGCGTTTCGCAGATCCAGCTTGCTGAAGACAGTGGCTCCCTGTAGTGGTTCAAAAGCAGTGCTGATTAATGGCAGGGGGTACTTGTTCTTTACCGTGATATTGTTTAACCCTCGAAAATCAATACACGGGCAGAGAGTCTTGTCTTTCTTGCTAACAAAAAAGAATCCTGCCCCTGGAGGCGAAGAGGAAGGTCTGATGAGGCCTGCAGCCAGAGAGTCATTAATGTAGGTCTCCATAGCACCTCTCTCAGGACGTGACAGATTGTACAGGCGACTCGAAGGCAGAGTGGTACCAGGTAATAGCTCAATAGCACAATCATACGGACGATGAGGTGGCAAGGATAACGCTCTCTCCTTACTGAAAACCTCACCGACATCATGATATTCAGGGGGCACAGTAGACAAGTCAGGAGGAACACAGGGCGGAGGAGCAACACTAATATCTACTGGTGGTAATGCAGACTGCAGGCACGAGGAATGACAAAAACTACTCCAGCCCATAATCTTACTAGTCGACCAGTCGATCTGGGGGTTGTGTAGCTTTAACCACGGGTGTCCGAGAACAAGAGGAGTCTTAGGGGCAGAGAAAACAAAAAACTGTATTTGCTCACGGTGGTTTCCAGACAGAATAAGAGACAGAGGTTCAGTGCGATGAGTTACTAATGCTAAGGACTTGCCGTCTAAAGCACAGACTCTGACAGGAGTCTCAAGGGGTTCAATGCTGATGCCAACCTGAGAGACTAACTCAGTATCCAAAAAACTCTGCTCTGCACCGGAGTCAATCAACGCTAACAGGGGCAAGGACATTTTACTCATACACAGTTTAGCAGGTATTTGAGTTCGAGGTCTAGTGTTGGTGGGGACATCAGTTTTACTCACCAGTATCCCCACAGCTACTGGTGAGCCCGCTCTTTTGGGCGGAGAGGACATGCAGCAAGGAAATGTCCGACTTGACCACAGTAGATACACTCACCCGCTCGGATCCGTCTCTGACGTTCAGCGGGAGTGAGATTAGCCCGTCCCACCTGCATGGGTTCATCCGAGCGAGCAGAGGAGCTGGAACCGGAGCCGAGAGTCTCTGACGGGCCGGAGGCAACTCTCGCGAGAGTAGGAGTAACAGCAAAGGAGTTCACGGGAGAGTGGGACTTGTAGTTCTTCTCCCGGCGTCTCTCCCGCATACGGTTGTCCAGTCTTATGGACAGATCAATAAGAGCATCAAGGGAGTTAGTATCATCACGGACAGCAAGTTCATCCTTTAACTGCTCACACAACCCGTGTAGAAAAACTCCTTTTAATGCCTCGTCATTCCATCCAGCCTCCGCAGCCAGAATCCGGAAGTCCACAGAATACTCCGCCACACTTCTTTGACTCTGTCGTATGTTAAGCAAACGTTTAGCAGCGTCTCCAATACATACAGGGTGATCAAAAACTTTCTTCATTTCACTCATGAAACAATCATAGGACAAAGAATTTATCCCTCCTCTTCCCAACATTGCTTCAGCCCAGTCCAGTGCTCTCCCTCTTAACAGTCCCGTAACATACGCTACCTTGGCCTGGTCTGTCGTGAAGGTGACTGGTTGTCGGGAAAAAACCAGAGAACATTGGAGCTGGAATCCTTTGCATCTCCCCAAATCACCGGCATATGGTTCAGGTGGAGGAACAGGTGATTCTCTGAGTGGCTGAGGCGGAGAAGGAGGAGGCAGAGCGGGGGATGGGGCTAATTGGCCTGAAATTGTCTCCAAACATTTTCCCATCTGAGACATTTGATTACCTAAGTCTTGTTGGGTCTCTAATAAACCCTGAAGTAATTGGTGATGTTGTCCTAACAAAATATCATGGCTGGAAACAGCCTTCTGAAAAACATTTGTGTCTGCTGAGTCCATTGTTAAGGCCAGATCGTTCTGTTATGATCTTGTTCACAAAAGCGTGGACTCAAATGCAGCACACAAAACGAGAGTTTTAAAGGTAGAACAAAAAGAATATTTATTCCAAAAGGTTCCAAATTAATCCAATGAGCAGAGTGCAGGAGTGAGCAGGCAGGTGGGGAGCAGCCACAGCTGGCAGGTGACAGACCTGAGCACAGAGCAAGAAAAAACAAAGTAAGTCCAAAAACAAGAGCATGAGCAAAGTCAAAAGAGTTCAATCTAAGAGAGCCTGAATTTGTCATATACCACTGTGGGTGACGGAACGATCTGGCGATGAGTGGCAGGAAGACCGGGGTAGATATACTGCAGGTTTGATTGATGATTGATGGCAGCTGCTCCAGCCGAGCCCGCCCAGAGGAGGAAGAGGAGAAGGAAGGCCACACCTCCCGACACACTGACAAACTAGACAAACCAGGGGAAAACACACAAGAGACAAAAGGACAGGGAAACATAGGAAACAAAAGGAACTTCTAGACTAAAGGTAGTGAACATAACATTTTGGTCATTACAGCTGACAGTGGCATAACACATATCTACATCCCAGTTTATTATTTGTTGTATAAACATGTTAGGTTTTTTACTCATTTATTTGGGAAGGTGGTCCTCGGAAATTTTTTGACAATCACAAGTGGGCCTTCAGTTGCAAAAGGTTGAGAACCCCTGCATTAGACCTCTCTGTGTTGTACACATTACATTCCCTCTAGATTTTGTTTTCATGAACCCCCAACCTTAAAGTTCAAACTGCGCCTATGGTTGTTAATTGATTTCCAATAATAAATATATACATATACATTTGCATAAAGTAGCATATTTGCCCATTTCCATGTTGACAAGAGTTTTAAATACTTGACAAATTTCCCTTTAAGGTACATTTGGAACAGATAAAAAATTTGCTATTAATTTGAGATTAATTGCGATTAAATATGGACAATCAATATTTTAGCAATTAAATATTTGAATCGATTGGCAGCCCTAGTAAACATTATTATTAAGTAGTACGCATGGGCATATGCATTCGATTATTAATGAAAAATAGCAAGTAGTATAATACGAATATGGAAGAACATGCAGTATGTGTCAGATTATTTAAGTCATTATTTAGGTAATAAATCAAAACTCTAATCCAGGATGCCCTTTTGGCCTTTTAGAGCATTGCTCATGCAGTTCTGCTTGGCACTATAATTTCTTTAAATGCTGATTTATGAACTAATTGTCTGTAATTGCTGCTTAGTGCCACTGTTAATCCAAGCTGTCTGCCTCCTGAAGCACATTAGGCCAGATTTGTATAATGAAGTAATTAGTTCAATTACGAAGAAGAAAGTAGGGATGGCGTAAGAAACTGGGAAGCAGAAGCTAGAAAGCGCCCCAGTGCCACGAGCGTGTTTTCTGTCTCGCTATTGTGAAACAGCAGAGTATGTGAAAACAGCCTCGTTGTGAGCAAATGATTTTCTTAATTAACAAAACAAAGTTAATTTGAATCTTCTAATATGTCTTCTGTTAGGTTTCTGATGCCAGTTTCTGGACCGCCTTCGCTGCAGCATCTCACATATCAAGTTATTTCAGCTTGCTAACAATCCTCGCTACTTCACACGTTCAAAAAAATATAGCTTTTCTATTTGGCTTCTGTCACCCACCAGAAGCTGCCATCACAACCAAGAGTGCTCCATTGTCTGCTAGCATTGTCATTGTTATTAGTCTTTTTGGATTGCCTGTGGAGGTATCGGCAGGCTCCGGGGGAAGCAGGCGCCAGGCTGGATAATTAGTTGTTCTCCGATGCCAGACGGGCACGTTGCCGTCATTTGGAGGGGAAATGGAAAGTGGCATCACTATCGCAGTAACACCGGAACAACCTTTGGTGTGAGGGCTGGGTTCCAGCGCATCTGTCACACCACTAGTCATCTACCCACTGGCAAGACAATAATGCTTACCAGTCTAGCGACACACAGCATGGATAATTACTTTATCTGAAACGGCATTATTCTTGTCATGTTTGTCATAATTAGTCGTGGTGCGGTGGAATCGATATTGAGTTTTTGTGTTGGCTTGGCTGATTATTGTGGACAAAGAGATTGGAAGATTTGGGCATTTTAAATCTTCCATGGAAAGAGACATCTGAGAAACAAACAGAATGTCTATTTTGCCTTTATTTATGTATGTATACTAGTTGTACATGCACTAAATTTGTTAAAATTCACTTTATTTTTAAGGCTTCTTGACCATTTAAACCCCTAAGCTGCTTATATTTTCGATTATCCCAGAAGCTGCATCTTCCAACACTGCATCTCCAACCCTGAGATTGCTCCTGGTGACCCTGGGGTGACGGCTCTGCTGGTTACCACTGGAGACGTGTATGATGACGAGGAGTATAGCGACGCCAGTGAGCAAGGTGCCTCCGAAGCCCAGCAGGATGCCATACAAGAGGGGCAGAGCTACATCCAAAGGCCCCTTCTGGTACAGAGCGACGGGGGCCCGCTCCACGATCAGATCCAGGTCACGCCATGTCAGATCCCTCACTAACACACAAACAGGACAGATACACTAACCATCTCAAAGGACTGTGGGAGCATTTTTGTCAAGTTTTAACTTGAACGAAACACCCGAGAGAATACAAAAAAAGAAAGAAATGGACAGGTGATAATTACATTTTTGAATTTTGAGGCGTACTGGGAAATACTCCTCATACAGTGAGAGTGTTGATGTTGAGAAGTAATGAGTTGGAAGCATGCCCACGGCCACCAAATCTAATCCGGCATCTCATCTAAACACTTAATAGATTCAGGGTTCAGTGGAACATTATATAATTTGTCATTCAGACAGTCTCCAGAGGGATAACCCAAAAATCCTCTCTTGACATCAATAGCAGAAGATATTTGGGCATGTTAAGGCTCAGTTCTCTATCTCCATCACTAATTCTATTTCATAGTGTGTCAAACTATTGCCGGGTACATACCACACGAGAATCAGGTCGATTTTGGGCCTGATTCCCCCCTCCCGACGATCGTCAGCAAAGCCCTGATTTGTTTGATGGTTCTAAATATGATCTTTCCAGATATTCCTGTGGTGTGAGGTATGTTAACAGTGTTTTTTACTTCCCCCAATCGGCTTGGAGGTCTATCCTGGCCACACCAATCTCAGATCGTAAACATTAATCATTTCAATATTTATGATCGGATGGACGGTCGAGGACGGTCGATGATGCAGTCACGTGGGAAAGAACGAAAGAATGATAACCAATTGAGGACCAAGCTGACTGAAACGGAAGGATAACAACTGTCATCATGGCTAATGCAAAACACAAAGCATAAAGTAGCAGTAAGATGGACCTCAGAAATGGAGGACCAACTTGTTGATTTGTGAACGTGAGTGGTTATTTAATATAGGTGTGTTCCGATCGCCGAGTAGTTCCCTGTGAAGTGGACTGCACAGGCTGTTCAGCCATGCTAAGTAAGATTCCAAACCGTAGGGAGTAAGAATGCTCAGTTCAAAGGGAACTTTGAGCTGTGTAGGGAAGAACTGAACAACTGCTCTTCACTTCACTGCAGGTTGACAAGCAAGATTACCCATCAGTCATTGCACCTCGCTGGAGCACTAGCATATAGCTATAGCATATAGCTATGCTAGCCACTAATGTTAGCTGCTGTAGCACTCATGTCGCAGCTGGCTTTGTGTTCTGGAGACGTCGCTGTTCGGCGAGTATTGCTGAGTTTAACGATAATGTTATTAATATCTAACTATTAATTCAGCATCCCGGCAGGAGGTATTCAATATTTAATTTCAGCAGTGTAAAATGTCCACAGTGGCAGCAACAGGTATCTGAGGTGTTCACGTTACCAACTCACAGAGGAAGTGATGTCTGTGTTGGTGACTTTGCAGGGTGTTTCGAATGGAGGAATTTAGTTTGGCCTTAGCGTTGCTCATCACACACTATAGGAACAAAACTATTCAATTTAACATAACATGTCGTTATGTGTGGGGTCTCTCACATTTTCAAAATCTGTTAAGATCTGAAAAATCTTTTAGTGTGGGCCAGCCTTAATGTGACTCTTTCAAGCTTTAACATAAATTACCTCTTCTTTTTCTGAGCGTCTGGCCTTCACGCGGTTTCTCCTTGGTGTCGGGTTGTTCTAGCGGGAAGTTTAAAGAGTTGACATATTCGTGATATTCTTCAACGTAGCGTTTCAGGTTCAAGACTTTTTCCTGGTTGATGTTCTTCCCTACTTCTGTAAAAACACAAGCATAGGTATCTCTCTGTCACTTCAAATGCCAAAAGAGTATGCATTTCATCCTATAAAAGATCGTACATTTGAATTTAATTGTTGTTTTCTCGCCCAGAACATAATTAGTTCTGGCAGGAGAGCAACTGCCATCCTTCGGTTCAGAATAAAACAAAATGAACCGCTCAAGTTCCTACATATAAGTAGATCTCTTCAGAACTGCAATCAAGTGTACGATAATTGCTGCATTCTGCATCCACACAGTCTTTTTTCATCAAAGCCACCACTGCCCCCCCCCCCCCCCCCCCCCCATTCACCCCCCCTCTCCATGTCTTATAACTCATCTCTTCCCATCCTCTCCTTGTCATTTTTTTTTTTTTCCTCCAAAGCTGCTGATGAAAGGAGCAGATGGTTTGTTCTGTGGCTGGTGTCATCTCCACTGAGTCCTCTGTCAGATCATTTACACCTCCTCCTATCCAACGCCACTCGGCTGCGGCGTTGTGTGCACACCGGACTGCAACACATGCCAGAGACTGGCAGTGTGCAAAATATGCCACTTATGAAGTTCCAATTAAAACAAATCTCAAAGTAATGAAGCAATTACGCGCTGTTGTTAAAGTCTCGAGGAGGCCTTCTTGACCGAAATAAACCAATTTTGATAATACACCGACGTGTACCCAAATGAGGCTTTGTTCCAATTTCTTTTTGTCAAGGGACATGCTGAGACAACACTGTACATAAAGAGTGAACTATTTTCATTTGAAACCCATTACCTTTGTAGCACCACACAGAATTATTCAGTGCTACAGGAGGCACAAGTGTTCTTTCTGTCTCCATTTGTTTCTCACCGATGGCAATGTCTGTTCTGCCAATGTGCTGCAAGGCGCGGGAAAGCCTGTCGTAGTAGGTCTGCTTGCCGTACCTCAGCATCCAGGCTGTCAGGGTCGTCCGGCACCACTCCTCACTATCTGGTAAACACAAAACATATGGCCCTCAGACAGGCAGGTCCCTGACTGTCAGCTCACTGGCAGGAAGTCCCCAAGCTGAGCTGGACATGTGAGAAACAGACAGGTCCCTGGGCGGCTTTCATTTCTACCTTATTACAGCCAACAGCATGTAACTCTTAAAGGATAGGTTCACATTTTGCCAAGTCCATCTCTTAAACCCGAGGCCTCTGGCTCAGGCCTTTGCTCGAAAATGACATAACCAAAATGAATAGTGTATCTTTGCAATAGGGCTGGACAATTTAGAAAAAATATCTAAAAGGGCTGTCAAAGTTAACGCGATAATAACGCGGCCACTTATTTCTTTAACGCATTAGCGCAACTTGCGATCTTTAGGTTGTAGCAGCTCAGTTTTAAAGCTAGAGTGAAGATACTGGCATCATGTGAAACTAGAAACCCTAATGAATCCATTGGTACCAACTAACCGTATGCTACATTTTTGCAAGAAAAAAATGTCATGCCATGTTATGATTTGAGCATATTTGTTATGCTAAATGCAGTACCTGTGAGGGTTTCTGGTGTCTGTTGCACTGCACGGTATGTAAAAACTCTCTTTTTGCTTTATTTGTGTGTGTTTGTGGGTTGCCGTCAAGTTTATATTGTTACATTAAATTTTTTTGCAAGTTATTTTACTTTTACTTGAGACATTACATTAGACATCTAGTGCCAAAGACGTGTTTCGGATGAAGATGATAGGCCACTAACCGACAGCAGCAGAGGAGTCTCTCTTGGCTCGCTTAAGATCGAGTTGATTTTTTTCAGGTGAAAGGCGCTCAAGGTGCTGGACGATGTTTTCCTCCGGGTGAGAGAGGGCGAACAGAAGGTCCTTGCACTCCTGAGACGTCAGCATCTCCACTAAACGCTCCAGCTGATGGACCCCGATGTCTTCTGCCACTGAACAGCCATAACACACACTAATTACAATAAGTGCTGTAATAACTCCAGAAAGAACACCAGTTTAGCCAACAGGCAACAGGACCAAGGCTTGTACTCAACCGTCACATGAAGGCATGACAGTACACTGTAAATTCCAGTTAATGAAGCGTAATGCTGACACTTCACAACATTTCTGCAGCATGCTTGTGCTTTCAATTAGCAAATGCTGCTTGTGTGGCGTGAAACTGTCATATTACCCTCCTCAGCTGCTTAAAATAGAAACTGAATAATCAACATTTCACGAACACAGAGAGCAATCAGCAATTTCTGTCTCACTGTGAGTGTCTTCAGTTGAATTCTTACAACGTGCTGACTGCTGATGTAACTGCACCTGCCACCCGTAGGAACATTTGCTCTCACCTGTGTCCTCTCCGAGTGTTGAACTCAGACGTAGAAAGAAGAACAGACAGAGTTTCCAGACTTTCATGTCAGCTGAAGTAGTATAGACTCAGTATGTGCTGCTAACAATATATGAAGTTTATTTTCAAAACTTATAAATGATCTAGAATGTGTTGAATTGTAAACAGATTAGCATTCTTTGCCTTTTTGGAACAGCCAATCACCATGCAAGAGACATTAATGCCATTAAGAAGATGTTTATGGATGATTTTTTCCGCACAATTTCTAAATGATAGAAGTATCAGAAAGTTTAGGAAGATTTATGAGGGCTGCAACGATTCTTCTCCTTACTGATTAATCAACCATTTCTGGTTAGTAAAGTAATTGTTTAGTTGATAAAAATAATACAAAAATCCCATTAAAAGATCTGATCTTTCAAAGTGCTTATTTCAAATTTCTTTATTCATCATATGCACAACAATTACAGCAAGCAGTCGTTGGCAATGAAAATCTTGAGTCTCAGGTACCCTTCAACAATGCTCATTCAAAATATCTATAAAAAAAAAAAAAAGTAAAAGAAAAATGTGAATGAAAGACATAAAATAGTGCAAGTTAAACAAATTAATATAAATTGATCACACATTTTTTATCTGTTCAAAATTTACCTTAAAAGGAGATTTGTCAAGTATTTAATACTCTTATCAACATGGGAGTGGACAAATATGTTTGCTTTATGCAAATGTATGTATATATTTATTATTGTAAATCAATTAACAACACAAAACAATGACAGATGTTGTCCAGAAACCCTCACAGGTACTGCATTCTGCATAAAACAATATGCTCAAATCATAACATGGCAAACTGCAGCCCAACAGGCAACAACAGCTGTCAGTGTGTCAGTGTGCTGACTTGACTATGACTTGCCCCAAACTGCATGTGATTATCATAACGTGGGCATGTCTGTAAAGGGGAGACTCGTGGGTACCCAGAGAACCCATTTACATATCTTGAGGTCAGAGGTCAAGGGACCCCTTTGAAAATGGCCATGCCAGTTTTTCCTCACCAAAATTTAGCGTAAGTTTGGAGCGTCATTTAGCCTCCTTCGCGACAAGCTAGTATGACATGGTTGGTACTGATGGATTCATTAGGTTTTGCAGTTTCATATGATGCCATATCTTCACTCTACCTTTAAAGCTGAGCTACAACCTAAGCATTGCATGTTGCGTTAATGCGTTAAAGGAATTAGTGGCATTAAAACGAATTTGCGTTACCGTTTTATTATCGCGTTAACTTTGACAGCCCTAATTAAAGGATATCTATATAGACTATCATTGCTTGGAGCTATATGCACTTAAAAGTCTGACATTATTAAGTAACTAAAATACATTTAGAGGCCATTGGGGAAAAAATCCATTCCATGCCATTGAGACCAGGAGGGTGCATTTATATTTATGTGAGTGCACCCAAATACATAACCATGAGCCAAAAATATGTTGCTTCGCTTTGTGGTATTATTATTATTATTGTATTATTGTCCCTAAAGGAGATTGATTGAACCAAAAACAAAACAGATCCCGGGAGTGAGGGGGCCTGCTCACAAACCTCCAGATACAATGCTCTGTTTTATTTCAAATTCTATTGAACTGGGAGGCTTTATCCAGACCAGGGCTGGTTGAAAAACCCTGCACAAAAACTACAAAGCCTATAGCCTCCATATGGAATCTGTATCACCTGCATTGCAAAGTGTGTAATGCACATATTGTGGAGTATAAAATGAAACACTGAGGTATGGAAAAAGTAAAACAGCAAAGACTATCATGTTTGTCTCTCCCTTTGTTGTGCACTACTGGAGAGACGTGTGCTGGGAGTATTTGAGATGCATCTCGCTAGCAGGGAGAAACATGTTTAATGGCGTTATTGTGTGGGCTACAGTGAGGGCATGTTTTAAATTGTTAATAAGCTTCATTTGCCAAACGGTAAAGGTTGTTTGTGTGGGCTGAGTCTCAAATTCTCCATGTTGGCTAATGAAAAAAAATCCTGCTCAGGGGCTGACAGCAACAGAAAGTTGGATGTGGGTGGTATAATGGCTCTGTAATAATTTGAGATGTTGAAAGAAAGAAAGAAAAACTGGGCACAAGGTCAGGATATTTATTCAGATTAGTGAGTTGCTCAGTAAAGTGTCTTATTGATGAAAATACATGCATAGCATATATTATATATTTCGCAGGAAAAAAACATTCAAATATATATAATACAATGTAGAAGAACAGTATGATCTGGTGAAAAAAGATCCAACATGCAGTCAAAATGAGAGTAACTTCTTTGACTTTTGAATTGGACACCTTCCGGTATTGTGTTAGCTTGTGAAGCAGTATCCCCATGTCTCTTACACTTCACACCACTGAAATCTGGTTTAATACAGACACAGACTCCGGTGGAATGAAGGATAGAACACATGGGATATTCTTGTAGGAAGGTTCTGAAAAATAAGACACAAATTTACATAACACAGCCTTGTTCATTTCCAATCTGATTCTGATTCATTACAGTTTTCCCAAAGTGCTGATTTTTAATGTTAAGCTGGAGGCCGGATGGAGGCCGACCCTGGCACCTGGTGCAGACTGTATGATTTATGAGGAAGAGCCTCCAAGGTTGAGGGAGGTGGGGGTGAGTTCAGCAGGAACTGGATGTTGGCCTCTCCCTTTTCTTGAGTTTAAGTCTGAGCCTGAGCCTGAGCGAGACCAGGCCTGCCCCTGCGCTGTGGCTCCAGGGTTTCAGGCTGTTGTTGAAATCCTGAGCTCTGGCACGTTATCACAGGACTGAGCTGAATGACTGTTTAGTCATCGGTGATGCAACCCCCACCACAAGCCCACTGCTGCCACCAGACACCACGGCCAGCCCCGCTATCTGCCCGCCTCAGAGTCCCGCTCCTGGGGAAAGACAACCCCACCTGAACACATCGCTCACTCCCCACACCTGAAGCTTTCCGATAGTTCTCCCTCTTTTATGCACACCTTTTCACAAAGCTGCTCCCCTATACGCCCAAAAATCTTTCTTGGTCCTGCTGAATCTCAACACAAAGGCAGCTTCCATGTGATTTCTCCATGAATTCACCACTGGTAACAAGTTCTAGTTGTAGCTCTAGACAAATCTACCATCTGAAGTGTTTGCAAGATTAGGCTTTAAGCTTTTTCTATGCATAGATGGATGCCTTACCTCGCTTAAAATGCATTACTCACCTTGTTTACTCCTTTAGTTCCCCAGCGACTCTGTGAATGCAAATCAAACAAACAAAATTGCTCAAAGCAGTCTTCACGAGGGACTGAAGGTACAGCCGACAACGTGCTATCTGTCTTCTCTCTGGCTTTTTTCTCTACCTGAAACAGGTATTGGTGTTTTAGAGGACCGCGCCGACCAATAAGGTGCAAGCACCCGAGTAAGGACCGCCCATTTTTAAGCCGTAAAAAGCCGCCACACCCTGCCCATGTGGCGCGGTTTTATTGCCAAGAAACACCCAAGAAAAAGAACTAATAAACACAGAAACTGGAATCAAAGTAAAGGTAGTATTCCCAAAAGTGCTGTGACCATACAACAGCTTTAGTAAAATCATCAATTTCTTTTTAAAATCTCTTATTAACACAACAGACACAACATCTCACACACTTCAAAGGCTTAGAGAGGAAGACTCCGAGGAAGGCATAAACTTACAAATGAATTAAAGGAGTTTCATGTAATATTCATCTAATAAGGGCCTCCTCATGTTCATTATTTGATGCTGTAATTTGCTCGTTTTTGTCTCGCTCTCTAGAGTAAACCGCATTCTTCATTAGACCAGAGAGCATCTCTGAAGCATTTCACAAGCCCTTCCAACCCATTTTCATAAAAAATATTTAAATGATAATTAATGAAACAGTGGCAAAAAAAGAAGAATTGCCTTTGCAGTTAGTTAAATAGCTGTCTATTCTACCTCCTGAGCACCATTCAGCCCTAAAATCACCATAATCCACATTGTAATATATTAGCAAAATAACAGTGCAGTTAACTGAACTGCCATCTGTGCAATAGGTAGTGTACTTCGTTTCCAGGCACATACATAAATACATTTTATTAACAAGAAACTCTGCAGCTCTGTTCTCCTTCCTTTCAGCCTTAAATGAAAAATGGGGCGACACCCGACATCCCTCAATGTGAAAGGAGCGAGTTTTTTGAAAAGAATTCCTTCCCCCCTCACAATGGTAGGGTGGGGGTGGGTGGGTGAGGAAGAACAGCGCCTGCACATTCCTGAGGTAGAGCGCTGCACCAAGCCTTCTCACCTGACAAGATATTTCTTTCGAGAGCACATTCATTTGAGCCCAATCTTCTTTATATGTGATTTCACTGACAAGGACACCAATATCTTTGAGTTATGAGCTGTTGTTCTCTGGAGACAGACAGTGCTTTACCTCTATGTTCTGTGTGGGCCAGATAGCTCTGGACAGTGTGACTTGTTCGGGGTAATCTTTTGGACCTCTGGGAGGTGACAGCTGAAAAACGAGCCTCTAAAAGCACTCGCAGGCAGCCCCGCTGCGTCTGGATTACTAACCACTCTGAGAGAGGCTGTTGGCCATGTTGCCTTACACTGTGAACCGTCTGAACCAATACTGTTGCTTAGTTTAAAACATATATGCAAATAAATACATCAAATAATTCTGTTTTCACAGCTAGACTGTATCAGTGTGAATCAAATGCATCAACTGATGTCTCCTTGAAGTCTCTGACAAAGGTTTGTGCTGTTTTTGGGGAGCTGCCTCAGATGAGATCAAAAGCCCGGGTGTTAAACAGCAAAAAAGCCTCGTGTTTACAACATTTTTTATTGATATTACTAAAACAATATTCCAAAAATGTGAACATCAAGCACTGAATGACAACAAATGGTCCACAAAGCGTGTTTGCCTGTTTAACAAGCTCTGCTGAGTTGGTTTGATTGCTGCTGCTTTATGGCTGCGCTTCAGATCAGATCTGGTCTTACATAATTGCAGTTTTATGTGTTTTACAATCCACCGGGGTTTCTGGGAAATAATCTCTTCAATGTCTCTCCGTTTGCTTAATGTTTCAATGCCAGGTTAGCCCAGAGGGTTCTATTGTTCAAAATAAAACAGTTTCAAACTGCTGTTCTTTTGAGCTTAAACATGTCTTTTTGTTCCCAGTGGGAGACATAACTCAAAGTTGACAGGTTGGTCAACATTCAACATTATGTTTTTAAATACCTGCACTTCTATATTTTGCTGGAATGAACAAGCCACATTACTGGTTAAGAAGCACAGTCATTCAAAGATGTTTTGGGGTGAGCGTTGACCCTTAGACAGAGAGATTTGTTGAATGAAGAGGTGCTGTATTTCAGCGCTACACTCCCTGAAGGCAGCACACACACAGAGTGGAGGCTCCGTTGAAACACGTCACAAATGTGAGGAATGTGAGCTTCAACACAGAATCCACATTTGTAGATTCACATGCATATTGTTAGTGTGAAAAAGTGTCATTACCGTAATCCTCCACATCTGCCATCTGGCTGAAACACTGCATTATTATATCATTATTATTATGGCTCTGTGATCAGTACATTCTATAGAAAAAGAAACGGAACATGTGGGAAACAGTGCCGTATTTCTCAGTGCAGGCTGTTCTCATACACCGTTTGTAGCTATACCTACAAAAAGTTATGCACTGTAATTCGTATATAACCCACACAATAATTTTTTATTTAATCCAAGTAATCACAAACCAGGAAGTATAAAGAGCGACAAACGCCGCAGAGGGCAACCCAGTTTCACTCCCAACTCGTCTAACATCGCCGATTGGGCAGCGCCCCTCGGTATCGGACACCGACGCACAGAGGTACCCTTTAGCGTCAGTTTGTGACAAACCGAGCATTCAACTAACTCCAATGTTAATCCACCCGCAGCGTTATTCGACGGTCGGAGCAAGTGACCTAGTATTAATAGCGTGAAAGTCCGCTAAGGGCGGGAGGGGCGTTGGATGGGTCAAACAATCACAAGACTTTCAACCAGGAGACCGGTGTTCATGTCTCCTGTGAAACAAAACGTTATTTTGTCAGGTACATTGTTACTCACGTAACTAGTCGGTATCGTCAGTCCCGTGAGTCACGTGACTCGTTATCATCAATCCTGTGAGTCACTAGTCACGTGAGTCGTTAGTCACGTAAGTCGAGTCAGTGAAGTTAACGCCAACCACGACCGTTTCCTAACCCTAACTAAGTGGTTGTGTTGCCTAAACCTAACTTCTTGTGAAAACAGAAGTTTATTTTGAAAGGACACTATGCATGTAATGAGCGTATCTTGACACGCCGTCCCAGTCCGATGCCGAGGGGCACTGACCAAGCGGCGGTATTTGACGAGTTGGGAGTGAGAATGTGTTGAGTAGGGAGGAGGTCGGGGGGGATGGGTTGGTCCAAAAACACCGGACTTTTGGTTAGGAGACTGCTGTTCGTGTCCCGTATGAAACCAGAAGTCAACGTTGATTTATTTGTCACGTAACTTCCGTGATTAAGTAACGCCACTTTCGGCGTTATTTTAACCCAAACCACATTTCTCCTAAACCTAAATAAGTAACTTTATTGCCTAAACCTAACCAAGTATTTCAAACGTAGTTATTTTAATCCAAACCACGATCTTTTCCTAAACCTACCCAAGTTGTTTCCTGTGAACAGAAGTTTATTTTGAAAAGACATTCGTATGAGAACGCACAATAATGAGGAATAACGTTTTGTAAGATATCATTCATTGTATGAAGATACGTTGCATTGACATGACTGCTTTGTATTAAATTCACACCTGAACAATAATCACTAAAAAAAGCTTTGTGGTCAATAAAGTTCCAAGTAAAATTTCAAAATAAGAGAGCTACGCAATAATTTGGGGTTATTGTGCTAGGTGCTAACCCTGGTAGTCTCAATTACTTTGCACTTGTGCCATTCAGTCAAATTGATAAAAAAGTAACATTTACAAACAAACTGAATGTAATCTCTAAGATGCATGGCAAAAGTGCTGTATGCCGTAGAAGTGTACCGCCACTCAAGAAATTTGCATCAATTTGCATCTACATTAAAATGCAAATGTAAGTATGTAGGGCTATAACACTAATCCAGAAATGTGTTCACCAATGACACGCACATAAACATATCACAGCTGTTACATATAATCATTGTTTATTCATTTATATAGCATGAAACATGTTGCATTACGAGCACACGTCATGTGCTATCGTTGCTTAATATTTATGTTTTGCATATCCTATGCTTCAGTGTAGTGAAGATGTATCTCGAAGATGTATTTCAAATGTAGTTATTTTAACCCAAACCACAATCTTTTCCTAAACCTTATCAAGTTGTTTCCTGTGAAGATGGAAGTTTATTTTGAAAAGACATTCATAGGTGAACGCACGATATCCTACGAACCGTTGTATGAGGATACGCTGCATAATGCATGACAGTGACATGACTGTTTTGTATTAAATTCATACCTGAACAATAATCACTAAAAACAGCTTTGTGGTCAACAAGTCAAATTTTAAAATAAAAGAGCTTCACAATAATTTTGGATTATGGTACTAACACTGGTAGTCTCTACTACTTTACACTAGCAGCATTCAGTCAAATTGATTAAATAGTAACTTTTACAAACAAAACTGATTATTTTTTAATGAAAATGTAATCTCTAAGATGCATGGAAAACGTCTGTATGTTGGAAGAGCTCACTGTCACTGCAGAAATTTGCATCACTTTGCATCTACATTAAAATGCAAATGAAGTATGTTGGGCTATAACACTAATTCAGAAATGTGTTCACTAATGACACATGTACATAAACATATCACAGCTGTTACATATGCTCATTGTTTATTCATGTATATAGTATGAAACACGCTGCATTATGAGCACGAGTCATGTGCTATCGTTGCTTAATATTTATGTTCTGCATCTTGTACTCCCATGCTTCAGAGTAGTGAAGATGTGTCGCAGAACAAACGGATGTACAAATCCCACCTTTGAATAATGACACAAAGGCGCTTTTCATTTTTAAATGATGGTATTTGCTCCAGAGGCTTTTGAAATGTATGGCAATTTGAATGTTTGTGTGAGATTCCTGGGTGTCGGCCTTGTCTGCAGGCTCTATAGCCCGAGGCCGTCCAGAGGTTGTCTTTCTACCTTGATACTCCCCTCATCTCTTTCTCTCTTTCTCTCTCTCTCGAACGCCTCATTGGATGATTCTGTTCTGACTTGCCTGGACAGGAATGCACCTACCTTCTAATGCACTTTTATGTTCAAGCAAATTGACAGTGAGGAGTGCCATCATTTTGCAGCATAAATATTTCATTCTCCATTTGGATGCAGATTTGAGATGTCACACCCAGAATACAAATGGGCTGCCTCTCTCTCACGGAAAATAACGGGGGCCCTGTGTGAATATGATTTGTGTGAGCTCGAGACAAATATGGTGCAATGAGATTAGGACTTATTGAGAATCACTGTCACTGTAAAAAAAACAACAACAAAATGATAAATAATACAGTCTGAATCATAATCAAATCCCACAATTTCAACTATGGCAGCAGCCAGCAGATGTAATTACCCAAATGTCCAACAGCTTGAAAGTTAACAGCAGGTCGGGTTTTTCAACTATATTTTGATTTTCCTTTCAGGAACTAGGAAAAAGAATTAGGGCTGTCAAAGTTAACGAGATAATAACGCGTTAACACAAATTTGTTTTACCACTAATTTCTTGAACACATTAATGCAACTTGTGATTTAGGTTGTAGCGGCTCAGTTTTAAAGCTAGTGAAGATACTGGCATCATATGAAACTAGAAAAACCGAAGGAATCCATCGGTACCAACCATGTCATTCGCTTGTCGCGAAGGAGGCTAAATAACACTCCAAACTTGCACTAAATTTTGGTGAGGAAAAACTGGCAGGCCATTTTCAAAGGGGTCCCTTGACCTCTGACCTCCAGATCAGTGAATGTAAATGGGTTCTATGGGTACCCACGAGTCTCCCCTTTACAGACATGCCCACTTTATGATAATCACATGCAGTTGGGGGCAAGTCATAGTCAAGTCAGCACACTGACACACTGACAGCTGTTGTTGCCTGTTGGGCTGCAGTTTGCCATGTTATGATTGGAGCATATTGTTTTATGCTAAATGCAGTACCTGTGAGGGTTTCTGGACAATATCTGTCATTGTTTTGTGTTGTTCATTGATTTCCAACAATAAATATATACACTCACCGGCCACTTTATTAAGTACACCTTGCTAGTACCGGGTGGTCTTCATCTGCTTCAAGGTTGGACGTGTTGTGCATTCAGAGATGGTATTCTGCATACCTTGGTTGTAACGAGTGGTTATTTGAGTTACTGTTGCCTTTCTATCATCTCGAACCACTCTGCCTATTCTCCTCTGACCTCTGACATCAACAAGGCATTTTCGTCCACACAACTGCCGCTCACTGGAAAGGTTCTCTTGTTGGGACCATTCTCTGTAAACCCTAGAGATGGTTGTGCGTGAAAATCCCAGTAGATCAGCAGTTTAATACTCAGACCAGCCCGTCTGGCACCAACAACCATGCCACGTTCAAAGTCACTTAAATCCCCTTTCTTCTCCATTCTGATGCTCGGTTTGAACTTCAGCAAGTCGTCTTCACCACGTCTAGATGACGTAATGCATTGAGTTGCTGCCATGTGATTGGCTGATTAGCTATTTGTGTTAACAAGCAATTGAACAGGTGTGCCTAATAAAGTGGCCGGTGAGTGTACATACATTGGCATTAAGCAAGCATATTTCTCCACTCCCATGTTGATAAGAGTATTAAATACTTGACAAATCTCCTTTTAAGGTACATTTTGAACAGATAAAAAATGTGCCATTAATCACAATTAACTGTTGACAATCATGCGATTAATCACGATTCAATAATTGAATCGATTGACAGCCCTAATAAGAATAGGTACAAAGTTACAGGTGACATCAGCCATTCTAAACTCTCATTCCCAGCCCCCATCCCTTCCAAGGTTAGCATACATACATAAATAGATTTGGCAGACAATAAACAACAACAATAATTTCTAAATAGTCTATACATGCAGATGATGTTGGGTGATAACTTTCTGTGGATTTGTCACCACGAGTGAACCCTTTCACATTACACACAGTCCATTGTCATTATAATAATATTGATTATAGTCACACTTTAAGTAAAAGGTGTCAATACATCGTCCTCCACTGCTATTGAATAAATAGAGTTGAACTAGTGGGAAACTTTTCCTTTCTTAAACACAAATTTAGGATAGAGGCCAAGTGCTCTTCAGTGCCATCGACTGGTCACTTCTCAGTGACAGTGGCACATCCTAAATGCTTTGAAGAGGACCTGTTTCCTTTAGTGTGTTATATAGTTTTTTGTGCATGTAAAAGGTTTGCAAAGCTCCACAGCCCAAAGTCCATGCTAAAGGGAGTTAGGGAGTTAGAAACACTGATCCTGAACTGCCTGAAACACCTTCGCTTGAAGTCCCGCCTTTTCTTCCGTAACATAGTGATGTCACCAAGTAACACATTTGCATAATACCTGGCTAGCGGCTAGTTTAGCACGCCGTCAAATAAAGCTATTTAGAGCAAAGCTGGAGTCTGAAGAATTTGTTTCGGTTGACCAATCCCAACAGAGTAAGCCAGCTGACCAATCAGGGCAGACTGTTCTTTTTGAGCCACTATGACAAAAATAAAGCGGTTTTTGAATATTAAAGCATGTAAACATGTTTCAGTAGAAGCCCAAAATACACATATGCACCTGAAAATAAGCATAATAGGTCCTTTTTAAAATGCTTGAAAACTATAAGACTTAAATGTAGCAACGTGTGTGAGCACCATGTGAAAAGTTGCTTCCCAAAAATGAATGTGTTTGGGCAGGAGGGAGCTGGATAATTCTCCCATTCATGTGTGAGACAGGGGGTCTGTCAGTACCCTGTGTTTATGTACTTCTCTCACTGACATGGCGTAATGGAACGCCGCAACGTTTTGCCTCATCTGAATATTACTGGAGCGTGAATGGCTAGTCAGTGCCTTCGCTGCAGAGCGTGACACCACAGACACCAGATCAGTTCTTTTCTTGCATCCAAACCATCAAAGGAAAACACATCACTCCATTCCCACTGTTGCCATGGGGATTAAACACATTAAGTCGTAATAAGAGGCATTGTTTCATTATGTTTGGCTGCACATTTTGCAGAATTTGCAACATTTTCTCTGCCAAGGCTGTGTTCCTTTAGTGAAACTACGAATACAAAAGCTCCCAAAACACTCCCATGTTTTCTTTTATAATGGTGCCTGCAGCCTCATCAGTGAATGAGTCTGGGCTTGTTTTTTGCTCAGAATACCTGTCTGGTTTTTCACTAAGCCTATACTTCTATAGAAACTGGGGACATTCCAGCTGGCTGGAGGTGCTGATTAGACTTGGTTTGTTTTGAATGACGGCGTACGAGGCTTCTTTGTCCGAGTGGTGGGAGGGGACTGGGGGCAGGCGTAGTTGAGAGGTCAACACTCATGTATTGACAAAGGTGAGACAGACATGACCAACACCCTTTGATTAGCTAGTCCATTAGTTAACCTGGTCACACAACAGAACAGACAGGGAGCACTTGGGTCAAATATCACTCTGCCGGAATGTCGTCTTGGAAAAGGTCTGATGGTTGATTAGAGGATTCGGGCTTCTGTGTGTTTGCGAGTGTACATGTCTGTGTGTGTGCCATGCATATGGTTATATCAAGAACTGAACTGTGCTGTCTGGATTATATGGAAATAACTGACAGTGGCTGTAAAGTTTCATGAGGCTGTGATTATCCTAGAGGTCACCACAGGTCATTTTATACAGTCAGGTCAAGTTTCAAAAAATGGTCTCACTACAATGAAATGTCTCCTATGGGGACTAACATCATTACACAGGAATACAATTGTACTCATTGGATCCATAAGAGTCTCAGCTTTACAGTCATACCCGATGCAATGTATGCAATTCCAAGACTGTTTAGGGACCCCAGTATGTAGAAATATTCAAATACAACATTTTAGAATAGGTGACAATAACACATTTATACTGCATTAAAAAAACGGTATGGTTTTTGCCCCAAACTGCATGTGATTATCATAAAGTGAGCACGTCTGTAAAGGGGAGATTCATGGGTACCCATAGAACCCATTTTCATTCACATATCTTGAGGTCAAATTTAGCCTAACTTTGGAGCTTTATATAGTCTGCCTCATGACATGCTGTCAGTTGGATTCTTTAGGTTTTCTATTTTCATATGATATCTGTATGTTCACTCTAGCTCTAAAACTGAACCTGCTACAGTCTCTGAAAGACAGTAACGTTGGTCGGGATTGCCTGCGAGCTTCATTTTTCAATTCAGCTGCAACTCGAGACATGAATTCCCAGCTCATATAATAAAGCAAAGGTTATTCAAGGTCTATTTCCTGAATCCTTGTTTTCAAAATACACAAATTCATAGATGGATTGATTTTTTTCTTTTCTTTTCCTGCTAACCTTAGAGCACAGGGTTTGGGTACCTTGACGCAGAAAGTCAATACATTGTCTAAGGGGACTGAGAGAGGTCACTGAGAGCCAATTTAGATTCTTTAGCCTCTACAGTCAGAAGTTAATCCGGAGACAAAACAAGCAGCAGAAAAAGTGACACGGTGTGACTGGGTGCTCACTGCGTCGGTTTGTCTCTTTGTAAAGGTTATTTGTTCAAATCCTGCAGGTGAAGAATATCCTTTCTTGCTGAATACTGGCTGTATCTCAAAATTCTCAAAAGACTCAAAGGTCTTTCAGCAAAGCACGAGCTCTAAATTAGATTTAAAATAATGACCGTTGACAGGTGGTAAAAGTAAAACAATCTTAGAGAAATAGTTTCGAAATAGACATTTTTGGGAAAAACGCTTATTTACTTTCTTGGAAAAAGTTGGATGAAAAGATTGATACCACTCTCATAACTGTCTGTGGAATATATGGCTGCAGCCAGCAGCCAGTTAGACTGGAATCAGGACAAACAGCTGGCCTGCTATTTCTTTTTTACCTTTGGATGGAGCTGGGCTAGCTGTTTCACCCTGTTTCCTGTCTTTATGCTAAATTAAGCTAAGATAAGCATATTTATTCTACAGACATAAGAACAGCATAAACTCATCTAACACCTCTTATTAACTGGATGCGATGCGAACGAGCAAACATCAGATTGGTTCAGTTTTTCCCAGTGAAGATGTCCTAACCTGCTCCGTGCGTCAGAGAACAGGCAAAGTGATTTATCGCTTGTTTGAAAAACTGCTTGCCTTGTATCTATTTATGCAAAGTTTCACGCACCTCCAACCTATTTTCACTGGTCAAAATCAACACTGACAGTAACTGACAGTAAATCAGTATCGCTCTCTCTCTATGTAATGGCGAGACATCGCTCGTAGTATATCTGGACAATTTTTTGTGCTCAATTTGCCAGAGTTCACTCGGTCGCTGTATGTATGGAAGAGGTGTGACTGTGCAACGTATCCTTACAATGGTTCATATGATATGTTATGAAAAGTTATTCCTCATTATTAGTGCGTTTTCCTACAAATGGTCAGCAACACATGACTCACGTGTCAATTTCCACTCCAGTCTTAGTCTCCACTTCCAGGTTAGGTTTAGGCAACTAAACCACTTAGTTACTTTTAGGCAACAAAACTATTAGTCAGTTTTAGGCAACATAACTATTAGATAACTTAAGTACGGAAATTACGTGACAAAGAAATCTATGTTGACTTCTGGTTTTACATGGGTACGAACACCGGTCTCCTGAGCAAAAGTCCAGTGTTTTTTGACCCACCCATCCACCCCGACCTCCTCGCTACTTGCCGTTTGTCACGTGGATTACATACATATGAACTGATTTACAGTGCATTACTTTTCATAGGTACAGCCAGGCCCGCCGTCAGGCGGGGTCAAAGGGTACAGCTGTCCCCGGGCCCAAGGCCAGGGGGCCCAAGACCAGGGGGCCCATGCAAAGGTCTATGGTTGACCCTTAAATGGGATCCAGAACAACACTTTACTTACTGACCTATATCACTGACAGTAAAAGTTAAATATATTATGATAAATAAATATATTGGTATCATTAAAACACCTTTCACCTTTATCATCTCATACCCCCCACCCCCCCGCTGTTATTGTGAAAATGGTTCGGTCGAAACTGGACCCGGAAAGCGGTGAGGGGTGCGCACCGCACGGTTGAAATGCGCCAGGAGAGGATCCGACGGGCATCCTTCTACAACGGGCGAGCGGCCGTCATTCACCTGCCGAGTTGAATCCTCCGGACAGACTGAGCGGCCGACCGACCCCACCGGAGAAATATAAAACTATTGTCGGGTCATTATGAAACTGTGGCGGGCGTAATTAACTGGAAACACTGGATCCTGATCCGCGTCCCTCAGCTGATCGATGAGAGATGACGTCACCTCTAGAGGGTCGGCCTCATACACGGATTCAGATGTCCCAAATCATAAATATAAATATGATGTAATGGAACTTCCTGCTGTAGGCCCCTATATGATAAAGTATGACGATAGTGAAGATGACAGAAGCTGAGTTGATTAATTAGATTCACATGATTTGAGTCAATTGAGTCACATGATTAATTATTTCAGAGTTCTTTTTGCCATAGCTTTATTTTATCAATAGTTTAATTTAAAATCAATACACAGGTTAAATAAGACCTGGGACCATTAAAGTAACCATGTTTATTTCCATTGAATAAGAGAGCATTTAGACATTAAGCATCATTGTGGCATGTCTTGATAAATCACAGTGAAGGTGTCAATAAATAAATAATGAATAAGGTCTATCAAATCAAATCAAATAAATTTATTTTTGTATAGCGTCAAATCACAACAGAAGTTATCTCAAGACGCTTTATATATAGAGCAGGTCTATGACCGTACACCATAGTTTAGAGACCCAACAGGATCCACCAAGCGCACTATGGCCAGGAAAAACTCCCCGATTACTGGGAAGAAACCTGGAGCAGAACCGGGCGCAGGGCGGGCGGGCGGCCATCTGCCGAGACCGGCTGGGGGGATAGATAGATAGATAGAGAGAGAGTGAGAGAGAGAGAGAGAGAGAGAGAGAGATAGATAGAGAGATAGAGATAGAGAAGCAGCCACAATAGCAGTCTAGCAGCTGTAATAGCTAATACAAGTAGGACTGATAACACAAAACCAATAGTGGTGGATGGAAAGAGTGATAATACAACTATCGGAAAGCCAGCACTGTCCAGCATCTCTCCTCAGTACGTCCATGTGTATTGGTGTGGGACGTCCCTGCGATCGATGCCCGTGCGTTGGTTCCTGCAGCATCAGCATGCTTGCTGGGAGTTCTTGATGTCTTTGGCAGTGATTGAGAAGTGTTATTCTCCAGGCTGCCACATTGTCACTAGGTGTTGGAAATCCCTCGTTAGCATTGGTAGTCCCTCGTACAGACGTAGTTAATTAGGGATGGTAGCAGTTGGTGTCAAGATGGTAGCAGCAGATGCAGCCACAATACCGGAGACCACCAAGATCCAGGTGAAACCCTGCTCCAAGTGTACCCATGCTCCAGGTATAACCTCACTCCCGGTGTGATCCCGCTCCAGGTATGACCTCACTCCAGGTGTGACCCCGCTCCACGGTTAGCTGCGAGACAAGGAGGCACAAGGACTCCCGGGAAGGAATGAAGTTAGTAACAACATGGACTCTATGACTCTAAATTAGAAAAGGTGAGGTTTTAAATATTAATGACTATTACAGACTGTGGGCTAAAACACACAAGAAGCCTAATTCTCCTTTACAATTATTCACTAGCTATATTCACAATCAGGCAATCATTACAATACACATTAATTAAGATTAGTGTGTATGATGGAATAGTAGCATTAGAATGTACCACAGGTCACCAAATTTGGGCTTTTATAAAAAAAAATCCTAGACCCCTCTAGCTGGCTACTGTTTCTCTCTGGCTGGCTACTGTTTCCCCCTGGCTTTCTATTCCACATCCTTGTGGATGACCCTGATTAGGGCCTCAACAAGATAAAAGCCAGGGTACAGAGAGATCAAGAAAGTGAAAGGATCAGAGAGGCAATGACCACATTTTTGGAGAAGCAGCAGGTATGACAGACGAGGCTGAACGTATAAAGATGAGGAGCTAGGCACAGTAGCAAATAAAAAACGCTAGCAGGCTCATTTTAAAGTTGGAGTGAAGATACTGGTATCATATGAAACTGGGCGACCTGGATGAGGGGTGGATGAGGGGCCCAATACGGAAAATCTGTCCCCCTGCCCATAATTCCTAACGGCTGGCCTGGGTACAGCTACGAATGGTGTATGAGAACAGCCTGTATTGTATTTGTCATGGATGGCCAGCCACTGGGGAAGCTTGCTTCTATATGTCACACTTACTGGCCCTCAGTTAGTGTGAATCACCCTGTTGTGATCAAAACGATTTGATGAAATGTCCACTCCTTTCATCATGTTGCCAGGTTTTGATGTGCAGAATGCCAGTTAGTCAGACTTCTACACTCGTTTATTTTAAGGAGACATAATAATGAGTGATAGCTGCAGTGGTAGCTATTCATTTCTTAATTGAATCAACACGCACCATTTGTGTGAAGTGTGTAGGAGGTGCGATTGTGAAGCCATACAAAACAACAATTCAGCAGCAAGAGGTTTTTTTCCTAACGGGCCTGACAGAACAGAAGCAGAGACAGTAAACAGTGCCAGACTGTTCAGTACAATCTCACCTGGAGGCATTTAAAGCTTCCTCATAAAGCAGCAGGAAAAATATCATGTGAGAAAGTGTTATTGTGGGCTGCTTATACAAGCATGGGTGTGAAAACAACAGAATCACAAGAACTGTTGTAGTACTCTAAACAGTTTGACAATATGCTCGAATTGTAATGATCCTCAACAACAACCACCTTCTGTATGTATTCTATATATCTAATTCAATTGAAGACACATAATGCCTTTAAGGGAGTCTGTTTTCTATCTGACTTTTAAATGTTTGAATTTGTTTTAAAACAAAAACCTTATAGAGGGGTCTTGAATATGCACATGATGACAGCACAGACATGATGTAATGCTAAAAGACTGAGGCTAAAGCTACATTTGAAAGGATATGTGGTATGTGATGGCCATCTCATAAGTTGTTGCAACAATGTTGGGGTTGATACCATTTGTTACACAGATTGGTACTAAATGTAACCATGTTTTCCCAATCGACAATTGATAAAAAATGATCAATGATCCTTCCAAAATACCACATTAAGACACCAAGACCTTGAGGAACACCATAGAAAAAGACATGTTGTGATTTGGGATCAAAAACTTTTGACATTTGGAGATTTCTGCAACATTTTGCACATTACATTAGAGCAGATACACATTCAGTTTAATCCATTTTATACACTTTTGCTTTCGTGTTTTTGGTCTTGTAAAGGCTGAAAAAAGACATCACCCTCCACAATATTTATATACTTTTAACTATTTCTCAGGTGGCAACCTCGGGGTCTGAAAAGTGAAGCCAATGCTGAAGTGCCTCAAACTGTCATTCTTTCTAATAGCCAGCAGGGGGCGACTCCTCTGGTTGCTAAAAGAAGTCTGATTGTATAGAAGTCTATGAGAAAATGAGTCTACTTCTCACTTGATTATTATTAATGCAGTAAACATTGTAAACATGATTTTATGGTCTCAATCGCTAGGTGTTGTCCAGTCTGGGAGCTGTTTGTGTTTTTCATCTTAGAACTTTAATCCTTTGACAGTGTATTTTCAGTTCATGAAAGTTAACTGTAGCATTTTGGTCGCCTCCAATCTCTCATGTTACTTCTAGTTCCAAAAAAAAAAGATGGCGACGGGCAAAATGCCAAACTCGAGGCTTCAAAACAGCAGTCCCCAAACCAAATGGTGACGTCATGGTGACAACGTCCACGTATCCAGTTTGTGGTATTTCTAGATTCCTAAGCAATTTCGGCAAATTAAGAAATCCAAAGCTTGACAGGCCTGACAATTGTTGGCCAACTACTGTTCGGGGGCGGCGTTTAGAGAATGGTCAATTACAATAAAAGTGACTTCAAATAGTTAAGAAAAAAACTCTGTAATAACTAAGGCTGTTGACAACCTGAGAAAGATGTTTTGGCAAAGGTCAGCAGCAGCTTGGAACAAAAAACCTCCCTGCTGTCATTCTGAAGCTCATAATCTCTGAGAGGATTGTTGGTAGACCTGGACAGCTTTCAGGGTGTCGAGGCTGAAACTAACCCTTATGGAGCTGTTTTCCTCAAAGTCACCACATTTCAGTTCTGTATAGAGTTACAGGATTATCCGAGCTAAGCCAGAAAGAGCACATTAGTGGTGACACCAAATTGTTTGTGGCGAGAAAAGAACACTGATACTCCGTGGATGTGGACTGTGGGTGCTCTGTAACTTCCTCAGAAAAGTTCTTTCTTGAGAACATTTGTAAGCTTTTGTCACTGTTCTCTATTATACTTTATGTTTGTTTTAATATGAACATTATCATGAACAGAACTTTAAACATCCATCGCTGAATCTCTAGATCTAACCATATAGTATAACATAAGTCCGTCTGTGGACATGAGTTGCAGTATGTGGTAGTCTTGGCATGTGCTTTGCAAATTAACTTGTTATATTGGTGGCACATGATGTTGGTTTCACATTTGTTGGGGTGCAGAGCTGCCATCTTTTTGTTTCTCTTTCCTTTTGACACGAGGAGCTGCTGCAGAGGCAGAGCCGAAGCTGGTTTGTGTGGGAAGGTGCTGTCATCTCTTGGGAAGATCCTACTTGGTTAGTTATTTCCCCTCCACACTGCAAAGGCATTTTGGGCCAACACGACGATGATGCCATGGAAAAACACAACAAGCCAAGACTGTCAGTCATTTAAATGTCAATGTGCCAGTACAACCTATCCTCATACAACGGTTTGTATGATATCGTACCAAAAGTTAGATCCAAAAGTGTCATGTAACAGTGTCATGTACATCTACAATGTAAACACATCCATGTATAAATGCTACTGTAAGAGTTAGTGAGGTAGTATAGAAAGCAAGAAAGACCACTTATTTTAAGCCCAACCATGACGTGTTCCCTTACCTTAACTAAGGGGTTTTCTTGCGTGAACCTAACTAGGTGGTTTTCTTGCTTTAACCTAACTGCGGACGTTTGTGTGGCATCCAAATGACACGCGCAAAGTGGCGTACAAAAGCGCGAAAAAGCTAAAATGCATACTCATGACACGCAGAATATGTGTAATGTCGTAGTATTTATACGCCTTCCCATGAGACAGGGTTGATAAACTAGTTCAAATTAGCTCCCCCTTTGCCAGCTGCATTATTAGTGACGCTTACACATGAATGCATCACTAATTAGAATCCAGTGATACAGTATATATATTTCTGAAAAAGGCCGTTTTGCAATGAGTATTTTTACTTTAGGTACTTCAAGTATATTTTGATGCTAATACTTATGTACTAGCATCAACATTTAAGTACGAATTTAAATGCAGGACTTGTACTTGAGTATTTTTACACTCTGGTATTGCTACTTTTACTTAAGTAAATACTTCTTACAAGCTTATATTTGCTATGTTCATACTGTACAGAAGATGTGCAAAACTTTGAGTGAATAGCCAAAATGTTGTTCAAAGTGGTGTTCATTCATTTTATGGATGTCAATATCTTTAAACTTTGAAAAGAACACAACCGGAAAGATAAATTGGAAACTTAGAAAGTGACTTTTCTGCCTATTATAAAGATACTGACTCATCCCAAACTTTAGAAACAAAGTTTTTTTGTGACATCAACACTGTCCTGAATGACAAATACAGCCAGAAGGTGGTTGATATTTAGCCCAGAGACTATTCCCACATCATTTTATTTCTAAAAGTCCATCCATCCATCCATCTTCAACCGCTTATCCGGGATCGGGTCGCGGGGGCAACAGCTCCAGCAGGGGACCCCAAACTTCCCTTTCCCGGGCCACATTAACCAGCTCTGACTGGGGGATCCCGAGGCGTTCCCAGGCCAGAGTAGAGATATAATCTCTCCATCTAGTCCTGGGTCTTCCCCGTGGTCTCCTCCCAGCTGGTCGTGCCTGGAACACCTCCCAAGGGAGGCGCCCAGGAGGCATCCTTGCTAGATGCCCGAACCACCTCAACTGGCTCCTTTCGACGCAAAGGAGCAAGGACTCTACTCCGAGTCCCTCACGGATGACTGAGCTTCTTACCCTATCTCTAAGGGAGACGCCAGCCACCCTCCTGAGGAAACCCATTTCGGCCGCTTGCACCCGCGACCTCGTTCTTTCGGTCATGACCCAACCCTCATGACCATAGGTGAGAGTAGGAACGAAGATTGAACGGTAGATCGAGAGCTTTGCCTTCCGGCTCAGCTCTCTTTTCGTCACAACGGTGCGGTAAAGCGAATGCAATACCGCCCCTGCTGCTCCGATTCTCCGACCAATCTCACGTTCCATTGTCCCCTCACTCGCGAACAAGACCCCGAGATACTTAAACTCCTTCACTTGGGGTAAGGACTCATTCCCTACCCGGAGTAGGCAAACCACCGGTTTCCTGCTGAGAAGTCATTGGCACTAAATTGAGGGTTTGTAATCAGGGCGTTGGTTATATTCTAGCCTCTGCTTATCTGAATAGAACATGAGAAGAAGAATGAGTTTCTGACTTTGGAAAATAATAGCCGCAGCCGCCGGCTTTACATATTTATTTGGTAGCAAAGGTTGAATAACACAGCTGGGAAACTAAATTATGTATCAACATCTAATGCTGATTCCTCTTCATAGGCCAAGCTCTGTATAGATGAGGAGAGGGCAACAAGCATGGCAGATGTATAGCTCTGCAAGTGCCCATTTATCCTGTTGAAGTACGCAGAGCCAGAATAAATACTTCCTACTTTACATGTGGATAAGAATAGTGTTGTGGGTTTGGAATTTGATTGAAAGCGCCGCTATCTAATCTGTGATAAATATTCATCCCGTGGCCTTTTTTATTCAGTTGTTGTGGTGCCCAGAATTAATGGGAATTTATCTGGTCAGCTCCGAGATGCACTGTAGATTCATGACTTTTGGATGTCGTCTGTGTGGAAAGGCTTCATAGTCTGGGAGGCATCTTATCGTGACCTGCAGCAAGTCAAAACTAACGCAGTTTTCCTCTGAATAAAGCTGATGTTGGTTGTGAGGAATTATCCAACGATGAAAGATTTATTTTACAGTTAGCGAAAACATTTGAAGGAAGGATCTTCCTTACTGTTCTCCACCCACCTCATTTCTATCGTCTCTCAGGTAGGAATTTTCCACCAGTGTTTCTGCAGAAACTGTGGAATGCTGACAGGATGGAGCATGTCTCCGGTTCTCGCACTATCTGCATAATACCTGTCCTCGAGAGTCTGTGCAAACTTGCTCAGACATTAAAAGACAACCTGGAAGTTCAAGTTGTATATTAGAGCAAACATTGACAGTACAGGGATTGTACTGGCAGGACATTCAATATGTTGTCTTTAAGCACATTATTTGAATGTAGGCTTCATAATCAATTTTAACTGAGACATTTAATGCAATAACGAAGGCAGAACCAGTGGGGAACTCAAGGGTCTGAAAAGTGAAGCCAATGTGTTAGTGCCTTAAACTGTCATTCTTTCTAACAGCCAGCAGGGGGCGACTCCTCTGGTTGCTAAAAGAAGTCTGGTTGTATAGAAGTCTATGAGAAAATGATCGTACTTCTCTCTTGATTTATTACCTCAGTAAACATTGTAAACATGAGTTTATGGTCTCAATCACTAGTTTCAAGTCTTCTTCAATACAGCATGATGTTCATTTTTTAGGTTTGTTAAAGTTTACGCGATAATAATGTGTTAACGTAAATTTTTTTCTAAAGTCTTTAACTCATTAACGCAATTGGTCTATTGGAGGTTGTTGCTGGCTCAGTTTTAAAGCTAGAGTGAAGATACTGGTGTCATATGAAACTAGAATCCATTACTACCAACTATGTCATACGAGCTTGTTGCGAAGGAGGTTAAATAACGCTCCAAACTTGTGCTAAATTTTGGCCAGGAAAAACTGTCATGGCAATTTTCAAAGGGGTCCTTTGACCTCTGACCTCAAGATCAGTGAATGTAAATGGGTTCTATGGGTACCAACGAGTCTCCAATTTACAGACATGCCCACTTTATGATAATCACATGCAGTTTGGGGCAAGTCATAGTCAAGTCAGCACACTGACACACTGACAGCTGTTGTTGCCTGTTGGGCTGCAGTTTGCCATGTTATTTCAATTCAATTCATCTTTATTAACAGACTCGAAGTCCATTAAAAGTATAGAGGGGCAGTATAGAGGGGAGTGCAATAGGCTCTAAAGAGACCTATCTTGAGATGGTCTGAACACATGTAGAATTTTCTTGCCGACATGTCAGCTTGAGCATATAATATACGGCACTGCCTGTACATGTTGTCATCATCAGACATTTGATCGGTTATAAAATGCCCCAGATATTTTGTTTTATTACAAACACATAGCAGTTGTCCTGATAGATAAAAAGCCGGAAAGTTGAGGTACCTATCTTTTTTTATTCTACAGATCATGACAACACTCTTTTTTGCATTTGCATTGTATTGCACATCATATTTGACCCCATAGTCGGTGCATATATTCAGAAGCTGTTGAAACTCAGCGCTGCTAGGAGAGACAATAGCCAGCTCGTCAGCATACATGAAATGATTTACCAGGGCTTCAGAACGGCAGTCCACAAATCAATGGATGACGTCACGGTGACAGATGTGCATAAATACAGAGAAAGGAAAGAAAAGTACTGGGAATTTCTTTCACTGAAACTTCACCATATACGACACCATCAGCTGCTGTCCTGATTGGTTACCTCAAGCCTCTGGTATATTTCTGAGGACAAATATCAGACAGGCTTTATGCCAGTTGCAGACTGAGATTTTACCAAAGAAATCAGACAAAGCTCTTCATGTGCTTTGGGCTGACTCACAAATGAATGTTTTGCTTTCACCTCCTCCTCATCCACCTTCATTCCTCGCACGCTGAAGTATCCTACTGAGGTTACTGCAGGAATTTGACAGAGAGGAGGATGCCTTTATTTTCCCCCGAACGATGCTGACACAGGGCAACATGAGCCGCAGCATTGTAAAGCCTCTCGTCCTCTGTGATCAGCTCTGGTTAAGTCACTGGACCCGCGCCGTCTGTGAAACCTGATCCAGTAGTGAGATTTTCTTTGAAATGGAAAGGCAATACAGTTTGCCCGCCTCGAGCGTAGATAACAGTTTGGCGCCTCTTGACTCTCTCCATTATGTGGGAGTACCGTCAAAATGCATCAGCACAACACATCTCCGTGGAGGTAATGGGATGTGAGTCCCCGGTAATGGTGTACAAATTTGAAAGCTCATTTCGGCAGGGTAGTTTAGCCGCAACGTTTGACCATTATCTGCCTCGATGCTGGTAAAGATTAGGAGAGATTCCTGAATTAGGCAAACATGACCGCAATGTCCTTTAATAAGAAAAATACTTAGTGAAGAGTCCTGCTGGAGCTACCCAATTTATTCCTCTGGAAAATGAAACAAAGTGAGTTACAAAGGGACAATAACAATCTCAGCAGCAGAAACTATACTGATGACCTGCAGAAGGATCATCAACTGTTTGTTTTCCCCTGGCCAAATGAGAGACTGAAAATGCACTTGTACGCCATCTACTGAAGCAGAGAGGGAAGTATAAGAGGGGAACAGCTTAAACACACAAGAGGCCACGTGTTTTCAGGCAATTGACAAAATCCCAATACATGTGAAATGCAATACTGTAGATTGTTTTTTACTACCATATTCTGTGTAATAAAATGTCTCATACAAGAGGGCAGAGTAAATCCTGAACACTTTTTTCAGGCTAGACAGTTTGTTGATACCAAACTGGGATAGGCCTAGAAGTATTAAAAGTGAAAGTACTGGTTACACGTTCTATGACGCCCATGTCTATAATGCATTATAAAGATACTTATAATGTGTTATATAATCTGCTTATAGCACTGTATAATTATATTTATAAGCACTCTATACTCTTATAATGCTTTATAACAAAAATCGTTATACTTTATAAAGCATTTTATAATGACTTATAAGTTCTAGTATCATAATAGTTCATGATTGCTGGTCAATCACTGACATTATCTTTTTGCAAGGATCGTAGTGTTTTATGATTCCGATAGTTGTAATACATTGTAATTGGGGCTGTCAATTGAAAAAATAAAAACTTCAATCGCAATTAATCGCATGATTGTCCTTGGTTAATGGATTAATTGCAAATTAATTACACATTTTTTATCTGTTCTAAATGAACCTTAAATGGAGATTTGTCAAGTATTTAATATTTTCTTATCAACATGGTAGTGGGCAAATATGCTGCTTTATGCAAATGTAAGTATATATTTATGATTGGAAATCAATTAACAACACAAAACAATGACAGATATTGTTCTGAACCCTCACAGGTACTGCATTTAACATAACAAATGTGCTCAAATTATAACATGGCAAACTTGTGCTGACTTGACTATGACTTGCCCCAAACTGCATGTGATTATCATAAAGTGGGCATGTCTGTAAAGGGGAGACTCGTGGGTACCCATAGAACCCATTTACATTCACTGATCTGGAGGTCAGAGGTCAAGGGACCCCTTTGAAAATGGCCATGACAGTTTTCAAGCCAAAATTTACTGCAAGTTTGGAGCGTTATTTAACCTCCTTCGCGACAAGCTAGTATGACATGAAGGACAATGGATTCATCAGGTTTTCTAGTTTCATATGATACCGGTATCTTCACTCTAGCTTTAAAACTGAGCCCACTACAACCTAAAAATCGCAAGTTGTGTTAATGTGTTTAAGAAATGAGTGGCGTTAAAACTAAGTTGCGTTAACGCGTTATCCCTAAAAATAGTATTTCAAAATTGTACTCATGTATACAGAACTTGAGTAAATGAACTTACTACCCATCACTGGATGAACCACTGGACTAACAGCTTATTTGAAACTTGACATTCTGTGGATTTTGCCATCCTACTCTCTGATTTAATGTGTGAAACTCTCTTACCCCGACTGTCTGAGGCCCCGCTTGAACTTTCATTTGATTACCATAGAAATTCATGGTGTGTCCACAGCGTGTGCCTGGAGAAATGTGAAATGAGCAGCATACCCTGCCCAAGTTTAATAGGTTCCAACTATTTCTTCCTTTTTTGACAGCTAATTTAATTTTGCTCTTTAACTCACCCTAACACACACTTGACACGGGGAGTGTGAACACAGCGTGAACCAGCCCTGTGATTTCAAACCGAGGCTCGACAGAGGTTCCTCGTTATTGTCGTCAAACAAGAGAGATTTCAGCCTTTGGGTCTCTCCAGTCAGAGGACATGAACACAGTCAATATGAAATATCTGATGTATTCTTTATTGTAAACTTTAATTCGTAGAGAGGCCACAATGCTGCACAATAGTTCAGAAAAGTTCCCTTATAAAAAAAAGATAATGTATGTTTGTAGTAATTATTTATGGTCAGGAAACCTTTGAATACTCTGCACGGGTATATTCATATACTTTCTAAGCCACAGATGAAACTATTTCACTATCTGTCTCTCTCAGCGTGCAGCCTATTTTCACCTCCTGAAATGTTTCTTTTGCCTTTGGAACTCCGATATGGATTTTGGAGAAATGTGCAGAAACTAGATTCTTGTAACTTTTGAAAGTTACAAATGGTTTTGTGCAATCTCTTTTCTCCATATGAGAGCGGGTGAGTCACACGGAGGTATTTTCTCCTGCCGGGGGGGAGACACATAAAAAAAGAATGTTGGCAATATTATTTCTGAAACCGAGTTGACGTTATTGCAGTTTTATGTGTCGTGGGAAATCATTGTGTCCTGGGCTGCAGCAAATGATTATTGAGAACTAATAGTGTGTGATGTTTAATATAAGGGAGAGAACAGACAAAATCACTCATAGCACCTCGGGGAATAAATTAAGGGTGAGGGAGAGTGAGGGTATGAGGCATCTCTGCAGAAAGACAATCTTTATTACCACCTGCCTGGCTTTGTTTTGTGTCATTACTGGGACACAACACATTTCATACTGTACAGCCGGTTGAGAACTCTATTCCCAGACTGGAATGAGCACCGTGTGTGGACCGCAGTGTTTACTGAAGCCAATACATCTAGCAAATATTGACCTGTGAAATGTAGTGGGGAGCCACGGTGCAAGCTGCAAACTCCTGAGGCAATCTGCAGCTTAACTTCAATATCTTTTGCCATATGTTTGACTTAACAAGTCTCCTTTCATTATACACCTCATGTTCTCAAGTGCACGAAGCTGAACGAGGATAAATTTGCCGTCTAGATCATACATAATTTACTTCTTTAACCCGTTGGACTCGTGCAGCCCGTTGGCCTGTGGTGTCAGGTCATGGAGTCTCCTCTACATCCTGGTCCCAAGGCAGGCGGAGGCACATTTCTCTGTCGTTGACCTTCTGCAGGGCAGACGAGCGCTCGTAGAGGAAAGCGGTGTGGTCTCAGGAGGCCGGCGTGCGCCTGGGTGTGCTTATCAGCAAGCGGAAGAGAGAAGTTTTTTTTTCTTATCCTTCAATGAAGGGCACCTGGAGAGGCTTCAGCACAGGTAGGACTAACTATAAAGTACACGAGGCTACAGAAAGAGAGAAGAAATTACAATAAATTCATATGCAAAATGACAGAATCAGTTATCATGTTTTTTTCATACCTAATAATGAAATTGGACAAACTCAACACTGAACCATAGCCAAAGTATGTTGAGGATTTCTTTGTTTTAATTATAAGCCGGAAATGTCAGGTAGATTGTGCCAGCTCCTCCTCATCCCCACGGGTACAAACACAGGAGTCTTGGTATATGTGTAAAATGGACTTAGAACTGAGAAGCGTCAGCATGAGCCTACTTTTGTCATCCTTGCTGCCCACAGTGGTTGTCACCCTGCCTTGACCTCTGTGCTTCGTATAAATATCCTTCAAGCTGAGTAAACGTCACACCACGTTGTGAGATCTATGCCCTTTCTCTCAGCCCAGTGGTCTCCAGCGTTTTTAGAATCTATTTTCCATTATCAAGGAGATTACTTATTTGACTTGCAAAACAACACATTGGTCTGGATTAAGGTACCTGTAGATTTTGATCACAATCCATGAAAGTGATTTCACTGCAACTTTGTAAAAGTTGTCAGAAAAATGAACCACCAAAAATAAGAGTGACACCAAGATCAAAAAGTGGCTAATGGTGTGTCACTGTGGTACAGAGTGGTATAAGCCGTTCCCTGGTGGTGTACCGTTCGTGTTCCTCTGTTTTATACCAATCCCTGGAGTGGTAAATTGGTCCCTGGGGCGGTATGCTGCTTGTGTTCCTCTGCCATACACCGTTTCCTAGCGGCCAGCGCCCCATGGGCCGCTGTTAGACTGTTACACCAGCAACGCCCCCTGATGCATATGCAAATTAGATGCAAATAAGCTTGTTTCACGACACGTACTGCCATAAATGTTTATTTTTTCTGTCTTTATTGACAATGTAGCGTAACACAGCGCCGTAAATAAAGGAATCTGTCATTTCCCTGGTCTGTTCTGTTTTTGTGATATGTGCAATGCTTTTGAAATGACAGTAAAGTCATTTCAAACTTGCTGATGTACCCTGGAGCTAATATGAGAGCTAACGCTAGCCTAAACTGACATGGCTTTTGTTAGTCTAGCCTGATCAATCGATAACAGAACTCTTGAGCCAACTAACCAAACGGGGCTTAGCATTACTATTTCTGTCATGTTTTGGGTAAATGTGTGGGGTATTCTATCAGTATGATCTATCTTCAGATACAGTGAAGGCGCTGTGTTACGCTACATTGTCAATAAAGACAGAAAAAATAAACATTTACGGCAGTACCTGTCATGAAACAAGCTCAACTGCATCTAATTTACATATGCATCAGGGGGCGGTGCTGGTGTAACAGTCTAACAGTGACCCATGGGGCACCGGCCGTTAGGAAACGGTATATGGCGGAGGAACACAAGCAGCATACCGCCCCAGGGACCGACTTACCACTCCAGGGATCGGTATAAGACGGAGGAACACGAACAGTACACCACCAGGGAACGGCTTATACCACTCTGTACCACAGTGACACACCATTAGCCACTTTATGATCTCGGCGCTTCTGAAAAATGAAGGTGCACTACCAGAAGGGGGAAACAAAACCACTCACTTAAGTTTAGACAACAAAACCACTTAGTTAGGTTAAGGAAAAACATCATGGTTGGGCTTAAAATCAGAACGTAAACTAAGTAAAATACGTACGGAAACAACGTAAGCTTATATTTACGCAGATGCATTTACATTGCATTCAACACAGACTAGCGTAAGACTGAAGCAAGAGTGGCGTTCTTATTACATACTTTTGCGTTGCGTATTATTGTTTTAATTACTTTGTACTTTTTGTGCCACTGGGCTGAATCTATTAAACAATAGTTTTCATGACTTTATTGCATTTTTTACAACACAATGTAAAAAATCATAGAAAACCCAAGAACACTATCCCCTAACAACGCCAGGCAAAAGAAAGAAAAATAATAATAGAATGAAAATAAATAATATAAAATAGGTGGGGATTGACTAATACTAAAAGATAAATAAAAGCTATTAGACAATATCGAAATAACCAATAAACTAAAGTAAATTAAAATGTAATTTAATTTCAAAATGTATAATATATACATATATATATATATATATATATGTATATATTATATACATATATATATATATATAATACAAAAATATATACAAAAATAAAGAAAAAGAGAATGATCATACCAACAAGTGGACAGCAAGAAAGAAGTAGTATTTACATACAATGAAAAGCATAAGAAAAAGAAATTGTCAAACACATGGTAAATGGTAAATGGACTTGCATTTATATAGCGCTTTTCTAGTCTTCTGACCACTCAAAGCGCTTTATGATGCCTTGATTTACTATTTGAAAAGGAGTGAGAAGAAGTACACATTGATTTAATCCCACCCCTTCTCCATAAATCATTCATAAATAATTAACCAGCTTCCTTATTGAGCCATATACTCTAATTACATTTTCCTAAATTTGTCTAACTATAATTATTACCTTTTTAACTCTGTCATACAGAAATATAAATTAAATAATGATATAATTATCCTTATCAAAATATAAATTTCTCATCAATCCAGAATACCAATTCATTACTTATAATATAACTTAATCACAATACCAATTCATTACTTACATATTTAACTTAATCTTATCATTATCATCATTAACATGACATGTTAAGTAAATATGTCAGATGAAAACCGTACCACTGTTAATTGTCCGCCAAATCGCCCCTCCCGCAGTCATGACAGTTTCAACAAGAGCTGTATACACTACAGGGAAAATGTCTCTGTGTGTCTGCAAATACATATAACATATTGTAAGAAACAAATCGCAATATACGCACACCCCGTGTGTTTTATGAGCCCGACACTTAATGAAATCATCTAATGCTCGTAGAGGTGTTTTCACTGGTTCCCCTGTAGTGAGTGAAACTGCAGACACATTCCCCATTTATTATTGTATGTTTCTATCTCATTTATGAGGCTATAGGATATTGTCTCAAGAGCCACCACCTTGTCCAGTTCTGAGATCCATTCCTGGAATAATAGGCCTGCTACAGCTTTCCACTTTCTCATTATCATCTGTTTAGCATCATAATACTGGACTGAATCCAGTTCACTAGGGGTTTTACAATGTGGTCAATGGGTCAATGGAGAGTTTCCAAGTATGTGTACCCCAGCACAGAACAAATAATGTACCCCCCTTGTGTTTTCGTTAGCTTAGAATGAGCCCTTGGAGACCTCTTCCTCTTCACGGAGGCCGCCATGTTGCTCCGTCATGTTTCTATAGTAGCCCATAATGAACAAACCAAACACTGGCTCTAGAGAGAGACTTTTTTTCCCCGCCACCCCTATGAAACTGCAGAAACGTGAGCCGCAGAGTGCAAAACTGTGGTACCGCCATCTGACTTCCGTTGCTCCTAAAGTAGTATCATCATGCTAAGGATGGCCTCTGAGCGATACGAACAGCGTTACCACGGTTTTGCACTCGGCGGCTCACGTTACCGCGGGCCTATGAAGACAGGATCCCCCAAGAGTCTTATTCGGACACAGATTCAATTTTCCATCCAAACACTAGACACCAACATGTCCGTCTGATCTAATGGCATTTTAAGTCAGAACTGATGCGTAGCAAACTGGTAGCAGCTGGTTGGTACAGTGGGACTCAAATGTAACTGTTAACTATAGGGCTGTGATTGGAAAGTGTATTTTTGAGTAATCAACATCGTGATTAATTGCACGAATGTTCATAGTTAATTATTAACTGATCGCAAATTAATCACACATTTTTTATCTGTTTAAAATGTACCTTAAAGGGGGATTTGTCAAATATTTAATCCTCTTATCAACATGGGAGTGGGCAAATATGCTGCTTTATGCAAATGCATGTATATATTTATTATTAGAAATCAGTTAACAACACAAAACAATGACAGATATTGTCCAGAAACCCTCACAGGTACTGCATTTAGCATAGAAATATGCTCCAATCATAACATGGCAAACTGCAGCCCAACAGGCAACAACAGCTGTCAGTGTGTCAGTGTGCTGACTTGACTATGACTTGCCCCAAACTGCATGTGATTATCATAAAGTGGGCATGTCTGTGAAGGGGAGACTCGTGGGTACCCATAGAACCCATTTACATTCACTGATCTGGAGGACAGACATCAAGGACCTCTTTGAATATGGCCTGCCAGTTTTTCCTCACCAAAATGTGGCTTTTTTTTAGTCTCTTTCGCGACATATGCATCATATGATATCAGTATCTTCACTCTAGCTTTAAAACTGAGGCCGCTTGAACTTAAAATCACAAGTTGCATTAATGTATTCAAGAAATTAGCGTTGTTAAAATACATTTATAAAAAACAGGTATTATCGCGTTAACTTTGACAGCCCTAATATATATATCATTAATTAAAAATGCATTAATGATTAAAAAATTACATTATAAAGAAAAGACAAAATGCATCAACATTAGTTAGTTTAGCTTCTTAGAAGTTGTGTTTTAAACACTCAAAAATAAGTGGAAGTCTGTTTGGGGGACTTATTATTGGGGAAGCTTGGAAATTGCTCTTAAATGAATCAAAACTGCTTACTGTAGCTTTCTGCAGTGACTCCTGGCCCACTGCAGACCTTGCCCTCTGCATCATCTCACAGTGCTGGAGGTCTCAACAGAGCGGCAGTGGAGCGAGTGGTGATTAAGTTGGAAGGTCAGGTGGAATTGATTATTTTCCCCGCGGTACATCCTTGCAGCACGAGTGGCAATTTGCTTTGGGAGCATAGGATTATTTGGAATATTCTCCTTCTTTCCTTCATTTCCCTTCCTCTCTCTCCAGGGGTTTTCATCTGCTTCTGCTGGCCCTCTGGTGCTGCCCCGACGGGACGACTTCAGCTGCCGGCTGGAGGTCAGACAGAGTGGTCAGACATAGGGAGAACAAGGCAAGCCCTACAGAGATTGGCTTAATTGAGCTCAATTACTTCATGAGATGGCATACTCTAACCCGGAATGATCTTTTCTAATGATTCATTAGTGCATTAATCACCCATTTAGCTAATGGAAATAGCCCTCTCCGTTTTAATAGAACTACAAACAAAAATCATTTGCCCTTGGTGTGTAAGGCATTTCCAGTGATGAGAACACCTCACAACTTTTTGAATAACCGGAACACGAAGTATAGCAACAGCTTCTGTTTAAGATGGAGCAACATAATGGTTGATTAAGTTGTCACTCAAAAAATGTTTGCTTCTTTTATTATTTTTTTAAAATATCAAGATGTGTGGTCTGTGTGGTGCTTTACGGGAGAAGCAGAGGCAGGCGTCATGTATTTCATGTCATGTAGACAATATCTGAGCAGCGTGCGCTTCAATCTGACAACTCGTTCTGTTGTCTTAATGCCTCATCAAGCACTGACGGCAAGCTGTAATTGTGGACCAAGCTTCTCGTTTTGATAGAGCTGACTGACACAAAGCTGACAGCACATCTACAGCTGCCATCAGTTACGAAGCCACCGACATTGTCAATGTGTTTATTGGGCTGAGCCGATTCAAAGACACCTGAAGTGTGTCAAACAAAAGCAGCAGAAAAATAAGCATCTTTAACCATGGTTGCTGAAAAGATGTTTTGAAATTGCAAGAAAACCACTAGCACAAATAATATGGTATATGGAAACTGGAAACTACATACAGTCAATAACCTCAACGTCTGATGTTTAGTGTAGATAAGTAAGTAGCAGAAAAAAGCCTCACAAAGCTCAGGTCCATGCATTATTTGTAGGGCTGTCAAAGTTAATGTGATCATAACGTGTTAACGCAAATTTGTTTTAACACCACTAATTTCTTTAACACATTAACACAACTGTTGATGCCTGTTGGGCTTGAGTTTACCATGTTATGATTTAAGCATATTTTTTATGCTAAATGCAGTACCTGTGACCATTTTGAAGAGATAAAAAAATGTGTGATTAATCACGATTAAATAATGTAATCAACTGACAGCCCTAATTATTTTTTCCAAAGGCCTTTGCAGATCAAGTTTGTATTTTTGTCCAAAATTGTCGCACATTTAAAAACAAATACAACGTCCGACTCCGTTATTAAAGTTTTTGGAACAGGTTCCATTTTCAGTTTTTTTTTTGGCATCCATCAAAAGCCAAAAGAGGCTTTTTTGACCACTCAGAGCCACCGTCCACGCAAACATCATCATCCAAAATGGCATCTGATAAACTGATTCACATCTCGCAGCACAAAGCACTTTACAATAAAGAAATAAAAGAATACAGAGATGCGGAATTTAAAGATAGATTGTGGCAGGTGATTGCAGAACAGCTTGGAATCGGAGATGGTCACAAAACAAAGGATGTAGGAAAGATTAAACGGTAGTGATTGTGATCTAGGCAGCTAGCTTTTTGTCATTCATTCATTAGACCCGTTTGGGACTAGCGATATCCATTGCGCCCGCGTAATTAGTTCAATTTCGTCTTGTATTGCAAATTTTTGCAACAGAAAGAATATCAAAATTAGGGATGTCAATTGATTAAAATATGAAATCACGATTAATCGCATGATGGTCCATAGTTAATTGTGATTAATCGAACATTTTTATTTTCAAGATGTACCTAAAAGGGAGATTTGTCCTTAAGCATTTAATACTCTTAGCAACATGGTAGTGGGCAAATGTGCTTGCTTTGGCAAATATATGTGTTTATTAATATTAGAAATCAATAAACAACACAAAACAATGACAGATATTGTCCAGAAACCCTCACAGGTACTGCATTTAGCATAAAACAATATGCTCAAATCATAACATGGCAAACTGCAGCCCAACAGGCAACAACAGCTGTCAGTGTGTCAGTGTGCTGACTTGACTATGACTTGCCCCAAACTGCATGTGATTATCATAAAGTGGGCATGTCTGTAAAGGGGAGACTCGTGGGTACCCATAGAACCCATTTACATTCACATATCTGGAGGTCAGAGGTCAAGGGACCCATTTGAAAATGGCCGTGCCAGTTTTAGAGTGTTATTTAGCCTCCTTCTGGACAAGCTAGTATGACATGGTTAGTACCAATGGATTCATCAGGTTTTCTAGTTTCATATGATGCCAGTATCGTCACTATGCTAAAACTGAGCCCGCTACAAGCTAAAAACAGGAAGTTGCAATAAAGAAATTAGTGGCGTTAAAACAAATTTGTGTTGACGTAATATTATCACGTTAACTTTGACATTCCTATAATTAAAATGCATCAGACTCAGTGTGCAGGGTTTCTGTGCGTAATGATTTTTATCGGATTGACGAATTTAAAACATACATACGAAAAATATGGACTTGTTGTGCAAAGACCTTAACTGTGTGTGCGTACTTGATTTATGTATGTGTGTGTGAGAGAGACAGCGGTGCACCGTATGTTTTTCTTTCTTTCTTTTTAACAATTCTTCCTTTTCCCCTGCGTATTGCTGCGCCATAGCTGCCGTCTGTCCTCCCCACCTCCCCACGCTAGTTTCTAGTGGATGGAGGGACTCTGACTGTGAAGAACGGGTGTAAAATGCATTGCTGCTAAACGCCTCTCCAAATATCCCAAAGGAAATGCAGACACTGCACTCTCCCTCACCTTGCTTGGTTGCATCCGTGGGATATCGGGGGTGGATGGGTGGGTCGGTTGGGCGGAGGGTTGGCAGAGCAACAAATGCAATCATGACGCAGGTAGTGGCTGCTCGGAATGGTAATGCTATTATAATGATTTTGAGGGAATGTCTTCATAAATGTCTGCTCTCTGGGGAGGCAGAGGGGAGACGCGGGGCCCTTTTGCGTGGACGGGCTCTCTTCACCATGAATAAATTCATGTCCACTCCCGTGTGCTGTTGCTGCTGCCTCTGTTTGCTCATCTCGTATGCAGCTGCTTCTGCGGCCCGTCCCAAGAGATGAAAGTTTGTAAACATGAATAATAATTAGGAACAGGTCGACGGGCAGGTAATCTGCATGTGGGTTCTAGAGGCGCACTCGCCCAGTACGCATCAGTATGGGTGGCCTTCTATTAGCATTTTGTTTGCATAGAGGTAACGTTTGATCTCTTATCAAGGCAAACAGAATAGATGTCATTTCTAATTGCTTTTAAAGGAGATTAGACCTTATATAAAGAGGGGAATGGCTGGCAAATACAGTCTATGACTTCTGGGCATCCTTGGTTTATGACTAATCTTTGTTAAACATTTATGCTCATCACCACACACACAGACACATTTGAGGCCGATTAGAGCAGGGCCAGTTTAAGCTATAGGCCATATAGCCGGTCGCCTAGGGCGCCACCTTCTGGGGGCCGCTGGTTGCCCTCTAAAAAAAGTAAAATGCCAGTTGGCGCCCCTCCTCATTTTCTGCATTGAGGTAACAAAGGAACAAATAAATAAAGAGAGAAAGAAATACACTTTTCACTTTTCATCTGCCCGGCCGCACTTATTTGTTAAAAAAAGTACAAAAGTCCAAGAATATCAGGGACCAATTGTTTAATTACATTACAATAAATACAGTTATTTATGAAAATTGTGAAAATTATTTAAAACCATTGTGATGTCTGATGTGTGTTGCGGTTGCGGACTAGGGTTCAACCCCCCAGAACCCTAACCCTAACCCTAGAGCGGCCGCTAGGGGGGACTCCAATCCAAATTTTGTCAAGGGCAGTGGTTCCCAAACTGGAGGGCGCAACCCGAAAGGGGGGCCCAGAGTTATAGAGTGCTGCAGGGATGATGCATTTTTGTAGGCCAACTAAGAGGTTAGCATCGCCGTGGGTTCCCTCAACAAGAAACTGCTAAATATTAATGATGCATGGTTCTGCATGGCACCAAAAGGGCTAGAGCCGGCCCTGCATTCCAGTTTAGATAGGAGACACACACTGAGTCGGTGTTATCAGCGGAGTGCATATACACAGTACATTTATGCAGCACAGTTTGTGCAGTAACATTTTCAGATGCTCTCTGACCTCAGGGTTAAATTTGTGAGCTGTGTAGGAGCACACGGAGCAGGCTGGCGAGCATCTGGGGGGTCGGCTAAATTAGAACTCATGGGTTTTATAGATGTGATAGAGAGCCTCTGGTGGCACCCAGGTTCCTGACTTGTTAATATAATGACAGGATGCTAATGATTAATTAAGAGCCTGATTTTCATTATTACTGTGGCAAGAGAGAGAGGTTTGATCTTGAAGTGACTTTGGAGCAGGAAGGGAAATGGAGGCTTTTGCTATTCTGCAGTGCTACCTTCTCCTGGCACTAACAAGCCCCTGACAGCAAACAAATCTTTGACAAGTCCCCCTCATTGCCCGACACCCTTTTATAGATAGTCTTAAGACTTTAATCCGGATCCAGTGACAGGCTCATCCTCAGTCAATAGGGTAAAGGGAAGCTCATGCGAGGGTTGTGTGCACTTGTCCAAAGGCTGGTTCAAGCGCACATGCTCCGAATGTTAAACTGGAGCTCACCTCAAATGAAGGGTATTGAAGGAGGGATTGACATATGTTTTGTAAATAGGGCCCCGCGTTGATTTTTTTCCTATTCAGTTCAGTTTCATCTCCCTGAATTCTAGACTTTGAAAGTGACCACCCAAGTAATTGTAACAAAAACACCAACAACAAACTGAACATTTTAAGAAACTTGAAAATGATGCTTTTTCCATTCACTTAAACAATCTCCATACCAGAAGAGTTAGAATAGAAGTTTCTGCTTAGGGTTAAATTGGTTGATAATGATGATCTGCACCCTCTGAGACCCCGACATTACTGTCTTTAAAAGGCTGTAGCGGGCTCAGTCTTAAAGCCAGTGAAGATACTGGTATCATATGTAACATGAAAACCTAAAGAATCCATTGGTAGTGTAGGGATTCTACTTTAATAGGTTTTGGTTATTAGCAAATTAATTAATAAATAATAATAGAATTATTAATATTAATAAAGATTATCAATAAACATCAATAATAAACGGGGCACCACCCTGGAATCAGGGACCAATGACCAAAACGTTAATATAGTCTCATTATATATGCTAAACTATCAATTTGGAACGTTGATTAATAATTAAATTAATAACTATAACCAGAATAGATAGTAAAGGTTGAAGGATATCGGAGTTCTTGACATAGCAGAGGTTGGCATTATTCACTCTTGTGCAACATTAAAGAGACCAGCATGTATATTCCACAAACATTTATTTACAAGATAATAAAGGTTCAAAACACAATATTAATCTAACTAAATAACTAAACTAAACAAACCAAACACTGTGTGTGTGTGTGTGTGTGTGTGAGAGAGAGAGAGAGAGAGGGGGGGGAAACAAGATGGCGTCTTGTTTCAAAATGTCTGAATGGCCTACAGACCAAAATGGCGAGCACTGTAAAACTACAAAGATGGCGGAATCAAAGATGGCGGAATCAAAGATGGCGGAATCAAAGATGGCCGTCAGCATGTCATCACATGACCTCTTTGTTCTTCTGAGCACATGTGCTCAAGAAGGACAGAGGGGGGGGGTGATGTGGGGTTAAGATTATCTGAAGCTGTATGTTTATGTTTAACTAATTCAAAGTTTCTGTATGTGATCTTAATGTGTGTTAGATATGCAGTGGGTTAGAAAAGATGATTAGTTTGCATGCAAGACCTTGTCTATGTGAAGCATAAACTAAACACATCAAATGTGGCGAAGCCACCTACCCGAATATCAAATACAGATGAATCACCACAGTCAAACTCAATGAATAACATTAAACCAAATCAATACAAGTACTTTCTAGAAATCAAAGTTGGACAGTCTTGCTCAGCCATGTGCGATTGCTAATGCTACGGTAAGCCCAGTACGCTACCCCATGGAAGAACAGGGTTTGTAATTCCATGTGTTGAAGTTGTGGTTCCAAATCAAAGAGGTCGTCTTTGCTGTGCAGATTGGTTAGCTTGGTGCTAACTGTGAGAAGGCAGGCCCTCGTGTCTTCTGCATTTTGGTTCCTTGTGTTGCTATGGCTGTTTCCTAACAGACCATAGATCAGAAGCAGAACTGCTTTGCAAGTTCTGGTCTGGAGAGCCGCTCACCTCAAACAGGTCAGCCTGGGTTGAGGAGATGAGAAGGAAAGAGCGCAGCAGCTCACCTCTCGCTGGTCAGGAGAGATGAGCAGATGAGTAGAAAGAGAGGGAACAAAGAAATTCCTCTGGTTTTGTTCTCAGTGATTTTCACACCTAGGTGTGAATGTTAGAGTGGCCAATGGAGAGTGAGCTTGGTCCACGGCCAATGGTAGCATACTTCTCAAGGATTCTGGGAGATTCTGGGAGTTCACTGTGTCTACCACCAGAAATGGCAGGTCCCTACAGTAGCAACATGTCATACATAGCGTGTTGCGAAGGAGGCTAAATAACACTCCAAAGTTAGACTAAATTTTGGCAAGGAAAAACTGGTATGGCCATTTTCACAGGTGTCCCTTGACCTCTGACCTCAAGATATGTGAAGGAAAAGATTAGTAGGCTGACAGCTGTCAGCTGACATGCGGAAGTGCGGTGCACTGCTCGGCTGCGTACCGCGTCCTGGGCTAGCTCTGTTTGAGTCCTATTAAATGTCTTAATTGTTGTTTACTGTTGTTGCCGTTTGTCCGAAATGTCTGCATGTGATGTGTAAGATGAATCATCCGTGGATTACACTGACACTGGCGGGGATCATTACCCATTTGAGATTATGGTCTCTGGCTCACTCACAAACAACAACATATCCGTGTGCCACAATGGACGGTGGTATCCCGGCGTTCCGAAGCCTCTCCTACAGTCGGGAGACTCTGCTGGAGTTACGTCCTACGTTGATTTCAGTGGATAATAAGCATCCAATATCCCCGACGTTTTTGAACAACACCCCACCTGAGCTGAGAAGGCCAGTCAGGCGAAGAAAACGGGGAAGGAGAGGGGGGGATCAGGAACCACCTGCGGCGAAGGCACACACGGCCTCCGCTCCCATCCATCATCCTCAGCAACTTACGCTCTCTGAACAACAAGGTGGACGAGATCCGAGCCTACGCAAGGTACAGCTCTGAATTTCGCGAAGCATCCTTACTTTGCTTCACGGAGAGCTGGCTTCAACCAGATATGCCTGATTCCCTGTTTGAGATCAGTGGATTCACTCTGGGCACTAACAGAGACGCCAACTCCGGAAAATGCAAAGGTGGGGGGAATCTGTGTATACATAAACGATCTTTGGTGCCGTCAGTTAACCGTAAGAGACACAATCTGTGATCCCAATGTTGAGATGCTTTGCGTGACATTGAGACCTTTTTATTTACCGCATTTGGAAGTGTCCTGCTGTGCACGTGCAAGCAGCCGCCACCATTTCAGATTGTGTACATAAACTGCAACAGAAACACCCTGACGCACCAGCCATAGTGCTGGGAGACTTAAACCATTGTAACCTGGACAGTTCATTACCCGGCTTCTCTCAGTATGTTAAAAACTAGACAAGGAAGGATAAGATCCTAGATAAATGTTATGTAAATGTTAAAATGGCTTAAGAATCCAGAACCAGACCTCCTGTTGCAAACTCTGATCATAACGTTGTGCATTTGATTCCAACTTATAAAACAAAACTAAGAAGTAGTAAGCCAGAGGAGAGGGAAATCAGGTTGTGGTCGCCTGAAAGTAGGGAAGAGCTTTGCAGCATGCTTTGATTGTACTGACTGGGAAACATTTCACAGTAATTCCCTCGATGAAACCACTGCTGTAACTACGGACTATATTAACTTCTGTGTACAACTGGTTATTCACACCAAAAGGATAAAAATCTACCCAAATAATAAACTGTATGTGACTAAAGACATTAAAAGAAACATCAACGCCAGGAAATTGGCATTTAAAAACAAAGACTCTGTCAAATTCAAGCAGGTGGAAAGAGCCTTAAAGAAGGAACTCAGGGAAGCCAAACAGGCACACAGACAGCGTCTGGGGGGGAACTTTAAAGCCAACAACCCTAAAAGACTCTGGGACACTATGAGGAGGATGACGGGAATGTCATCCTCTAACAAACCTATGGTGACAAACAATGAACTTGTGTCTGAAAATGAGCTAAATAGGTTCTTCACTCGGTTTGACTCTGCCGGCTATCCTGAGAAATGTGCAGATCTTCTCAAGAATAGCACACCCACTAGTGCAGATAGGATTGTCATTACTGTGGATGAAGTCAGGATCATTTTCCAACATGCCAACTCAAGGAAAGCTCTTGGCCCTGACTTGAGCAGTGCTCTAGTTTTGAAATCTTTTGCCAGGGAATTGGCCCCTGTTTGGCAGCCTATCTTTCAACTCTCAACTGTTGAACTCACCATTCCACTAGCTTGGAAGACATCACATATTAAACCTCTCCCCAAAAAACACTGTCATAAGGAGTATAGTGATTTTCAGCCAATAGCACTCACATCTGTTATCATGAAATCACTGGAGAAGATTATGGTCCGTCATCTCACAAAGAAATAAGCAATACACAGGATCCTTTCCAATGTGCCTATAAGCAAGGACGCAGCCCTGAGGACGCAGTTGTCACTCTTGTGCATCTTCTCTCCAAACACCTTGACCAATCAAAAAGATTTGCCAGAGTTCTTTTCCTGGATTTCTCCTCAGCTTTTAACACAATCCAGCCTGATGTGCTCCTGTCCAAAATGATTCAGTTACAGTTCAACACAAACCTCATTCATTGGTACAACTCATTTCTTACAAACAGAATACAGCGAGTAAAAGTAAATGACACTCTCTCTTCCTCCATCAGGACTAATGTTGGAGCACCTCAAGGATGCATTAGGTCACCTGTGTTATTTACTTTGTACACTGCTGATTGTACCACCAGTGTGCCCAACCAATGTCTGTTAAAGTACTCTGATGATTCCACCTTAATTTCTCTGCTGACTGACAGCGATGACCTCAGTTTGCATCAGTGTAATGTCGACTGGCTAATTGAATGGTGTGACAAAAACGCTCTTATCATCAACACTAGTAAGACAGAAGAAATATTTTTTGTCCTTCCTCCTGACTGTCAGCTGCCTCCAGTTACAATTCATAATGTAGAAATTAAACAGGTCTCTTCATACAAATACCTGGGAGTTAGGATAGATTCCACCCTATCATGGACCCCTCACATTGAATTTACCTATAAGAAGATACAGCAGCGCATATACTTTCTTCGCAGACTCAGATCATTTGGAGCCAGTAGCCAGATTATTTTTCTATTTTTCAGTTCAGTGATTCAGAGTGTCCTATTGTACTGCAGCACAGACTGGCTCAGTAGTCTATCTGTAAAACTTAAAACTAAACTTTATAGCAAAATCTAAATCTGCGCGAAGATCATTGGCCAACCTGTGGCAGCCTCCTTTCAAGCAGCTCATAACAAGAGTATGCTCAGACTTGCCAACAGCATCTCTTCTGATCCCTTACATGTTTTAAATGGGGAATATCAACTTCTGCCCTCCAAGAGGCGATTCAGAGTCCCGACATTTAACCGCATCAGGCTAAAGAACGCTTTTGTCCATCAGTCCATCTTGTTGTTAAATAATAATTAATGTGCTGCTAAAGATATGTAAATCCAGAGGACAGATGGTAATTTTGTAATGGGTTATGTATGAATAATTGTGATGTGTTTTGTTCTTTTGTCTGATGGGTCTTACTTATCTGTCTGTTTATGGTAACAGTATGTCTATTGTATGTGTACTTTTTCTCAAACTGAGCTGCCTATGGATGAAAAATGAATTTCAGACTGACAATAAAGTTGTATCGTATTGTATCGTATCGTAAAATGGGTTCTCTGGGTACCCACATGTCTGTCCCTTACAGACATGCCCACTTCATGATAATCACATGCAGTTTGGGGCAAAAACATACAGTTTTTTGCATGCTGTATAAATGTGATATTTTCTCCTTTTCTACAAATGATGTTTGAATATTTCTGCATACTGTGGCCCCTAAACAGTCTAGAATTCCATAAATTGGGTATCACTGTAAAGCTGAGACTCTGGTGGAGGAATCTCTGAAATATTTTTTAAAAATTAATAAGAATTAGGGCTGACCCATAAATCGTATTTTCATCGTCATCATATGAACATGCGCGATGAACACATCGCAAAAGGCTGTCTGGAACGCGATGAATCAGAACAATCATTATATTTAGGGATAGTTAACGAAACTCTGTATTAAAGTGGTCTCGGGTCTAGAGCTGCATCTTCTCCCTGCTGCTCTGTTGGAGCTCTCCACACACAGTCTGTGAACAGCTGATCAGAGAGGCCGCGGTGGAGACAGCTACAACTACTCCTTACTGTAAGTTCAATAAAACTTTGCAAGTGTAAAGCCAAGACACGTTATCATTACACCTGTTCAACAAGCATGAACATGATGAAACTGTTAAAGGAAAGCGACGTTTCAATCTGCTCTGTCTGCTGTCTCTCGTCCACCGCCGCTTTAGACAGGCACAGCGCGTTAGCTCGGCGGCTAACAGCTAACTGTAAACACGTGTAAGTTATTTAGTTGAGTTGTGAATGACTTCAGTTCCCTCTAGTAAGCCGTGTTTCAGTGTTATTGACGAGGGTGCAGACTAAGGAGCCTGCCAGTTATTCATTTATTATCTTCATAAAGTATCGGAGCAGCGTCACCCTCGGCTTCACAAGACTGAAACTACAGCTGGCAGTTGGCTGTGTAGTCGGACTGTTTAGGTCAGTTTGTCACATATCTTACTGGTAAACTCATCAGCTGGCTGAAACCAAACAGCCCATCCCTCCTCTATCAGCCCTAATGTTACTGTAGCAGAGGGAGGAGGACAGAGGACAGGAAGACAGGAGGACAGAAGACAGGAGGAAGGACTGATACTGACTGAAGTCTGTGGTCTTCAGTCTTAATAAACTTCACTTAGTATTTTCATGTCAGGAATATGATTTATTTTATTAGCATGTTAGATTGTTTCCAGTGAGATATTAAGGAGTTTATAGTGACTTTGCTGTTGTAAACTTTACTGTTGCTGCTCTAGAAACAACATTGAGCCCAGTTATATTTTAAATACACTATATGAATATGTATACCTAATATGCACACTTCAGTATTTGTTTAAATATCACAAGTCATCTCGTCATCGCAATATTGAACATTGTTATCGCACATGGCAGATGTTCCTCATATGGTGCAGGCCTAGTGTGAGAGGATGCCCCTCAAGTAGTATGAGAGTTGTGTGGAAGAGTTGAAGTGCTAGTTCTAGTGCTCCCCCTTTGACAAAAGTCAGCAATAAGCAATATTCTTATTAGGAATACATTTGCCTCCTGTGTGAACTGTGCATTGCTGAATAGGGTAGTCCTACGCTACTGTATTTTAACATCGGTCATAATGGTGGGACTTGGAGAGACAAATATTTTCTCAGGTGGTACTTGATGAAAAAAGTTTGAGAACCACTGCTCTTGATTGTACACTTTCATAATTTATTTTAATTAATTTAATGTTTATTTCCGATTTATGACTAGAACAACTTGACACAGTGCTGAGCAGCATCTCAAATTAATCTTCAGGTTCCAGCTTTCAGATGATGTACACCACTTCTATGTGACATCTACTGTTGACCTGCTATCTCCCCCTAAATTTCACCTGTCCCCCCTAAAAAAAAGTCAAAAACAGGTCTATTTGGATCTCTGAGGGTAAAATGAACTTACTGTATTCAACCTTCAACCTAACTCTTTGCTATGTAATCCTTCTGACCTTTTAGAAATATATATTTCCTTGCGTATGTCCTCTGTGTATTATGTGTGTGGCATCTCTGTCCCCGTCAGCAGTGATCCATGCACAGTCACATCTCAGAGCTTTAAGCTGGAGTGTGTGAGAGGATCAGCTGGTTATTGCTATGTGCCCTGCAGGTCCCAATCTGTCTTTGTTAGGCCTGCTGCGCAGCCTATCGCACCTGCCTCGGCAAAGACTGATCACCACCGTCTCCACCGGCCTGTGCAGCTGCAGCTAATATAACAATTCGCATCCACTTTGTAATTGTCACAAGTGGCACTTTTACTCTGTCCCCTGTGTATAGTGACAACCCTTACCTTCACAAAACATGCTGGAATTGAAATAATAAAACAGGTTTTAGATGTTTGCATGTAATTTGTGTTAAATACTCAGGTGGTTGAACAAAGTACATACACTCAGGAACTGTACATGAAGTACTGGTACTTCATTTGACTATTTCAATTTCATGTGACTTTATATTTGACTCTAGTACATAGGCCTATGTCACGCAGACATTTTGACTCGTCATAGTAGGAAAAGCACAGATGGTACTAATAACATTAATGACGGCTCTGTTCTATTCAAGTGTTCCAGTAGGCCGTGACAGTGTGACAGTGAGCCGGCATGCACAACACCACGACTCTGACACTGAAGCAGATAGTAAAATTCAACCATCATTCATTTTTATCATTTACACCTGTGCTTTTCCTGCTGTGATGTCAAAACATCTTCTTTGATTTGTTTTACTACTGAAAATATTTAGCAAACAATATTTAGCTGTAAATACACTGTTACTCTGCAGAATAACATGCACAATAATTGATCAATTCAGAAAATATAGTACAACAGTAAGAGCAGTACATTTACTGTAGTGCTACCTGAACCACTTGCATAGCATGCATAACAAAGTGTTAAAATGTTTACCTGTCACAATTTTAACACTTGTGGTTCTCACATGTGTTTCCTTAAAGGGCCAGTGTGTAGCTTTTCTGGGATCTATTAGCAGAAATGGGCAGTGGTGGCCTAAAGGTTAGAGAAGCGAGCTTGTGACCGGAAGGATACATTTGCGTGGGGAAAGTGAAAAAGCAGCGCTTGCCCCTCCATCATTATCACCAATGAGGTGCCCTTGAGCAAGGCCCTTAACCCCAACCGCTCCAGTGGAGCTGCTCAGTGGTCAGCAGATCACACTGTGGTTGTACTGGGAAGCTTCCAGGTGTGAATGTGTAACTGTGTGAATGAGATCAGGGCATTTCTGAAAAAGAGAGCATTGCTCTCAGTGAACCTCCCCTGAACGTTACTCATTAAGGACAGCAATCAAACAGGCAAAGAAGGACTACAGACAACGGGTGGAGTCCAAGCTCACTTCCAACAACCCAAGGCACTTGTGGCAAGGACTCCAAACCATGACGGACTTTAAAGGACCTAGATAACAGATCACTAACACAGCACCCACCCTCCCGGATGAACTCAATCATTTTTACGCCAGGTTTGACTCCTCTGTCAGACCTTGTGTCATGTCCTGCCCCACCCCCACCCCTGCAGACAATCAGAACCCCCCCTTACCACCACTACCATCCTACACTGATACCCCCCTTCCCTCTACCCCCCACCTCTGCTGAAAACCTGGATTGCCCACCACCTCCACACCCCTCCTCCATGACTGTTGCAGAACAGGACCGTCCCTTCTCCATCACAGAGGCTGATGTTCGCCGGACCCTCCTGCGTATCAACCCACGCAAAGCGGCCGGCCCAGACGGCATTCCTGAAGTCCTGCGCACACCAGTTGGCGGGGGTTTTCACAACAATTTCCAACCTGTCGCTCTCTCTCCGGACTGTCCCCACCTGCTTCAAATCCACCACCATCATCCCCATCCCCAAACAACAGAAAGTGACCAGCTTAAATGACTGGCGCCCCATAACCCTCACCCCCATAGCCCTCACCCCCATAGCCAGCAAGTGTTTTGAGAAGCTGGTTAAATCCCTCATCTGCCCCATGCTTCCCCCCACACTCGACCCCCTGCAATTTGCATACCGCCCAAACAGAGGCACAGAGGACGCCATCGTCCACGTCCTACACACTGCCCTCTCCCACCTGGAAGGAAGGGACACCTATGTGAGGATGCTGTTCGTGAATTACAGCTCAGCGTTCAACACCATAGTGCCCTCCAGGCTCGTCACTAAGCTCAAGGATCTGGGCCTGAACACACCACTGTGTGACTGGATCCTGGACTTTCTGATGGAACGCCCCCAGGTGGTGAGAATGGACAACCTCACCTCCACTTCACTGACTCTCAGCACGGGAGCACCACAGGGCTATGTTCTCAGCCCCCTCCTGTACTCCCTCTACACCCACGACTGTGTGGCAACAAGAGCTTCAAACACCATCGTGAAGTTTGCGGACGACACAGCAGTTGAGGGGTTGATCTCCCATGGCGACGAGACGGCTTACAGGGAGGAGGTGACCACATTGGAACAGTGGTGTCAGAACAACCACCTATCCCTGAACATCTCAAAGACCAAGAAGGTCATCGTGGATTACAGGAGGGGGGGTTGCACTCACCCCCAAGTCACCATCAACGGCACAGCGGTGGAGAGGGTGGACACCTTTAAATACCTGGGTGTCAACATCCATAAGGACTTGACATGGGCCACCCACACCACCGCTGTAGTCAGGAAGGCCCAGCAGAGACTGTACGCTCTGAGGCGACTCAAGACTATCAGACTGAAACCACAAATCCTCAGGGACTTCTACCGGGGCACCATAGAGAGCCTCCTGACAGGCTGCTTCACCACCTGGTACGGCAGCTGCACCAACGTGGACCGTAAGGCGCTGGAAAGGGTGGTGCGCTCGGCCCAACACATCACCGGGTGCGAGCTGCCCAGCCTGCAGGAGCTTTACACCCAGCGGTGCCTCAGGAAGTCCCTGAGGACTTAAGGACACGACACAACCCCACAACAGCCTGTTCTCCCTCCTGCCCTCTGGTAGGAGATACAGGACCCCCAGGACTCTCACCAGCAGACTGAGGAACAGTTTCCCCCCCCCAGGCCATCAGACTTTAAAATAGATAATTCATACGACACTTTCTCAAACAAAAAGTGATATAAACAAGTGCAATACCTCAATCATATATCTTATACCATTTATACTGTATATGTTCTTAATATGCGTTGTACAAAGTATTTCCTTTTATAATTGTAATATAACTTATTATTTTTAATGGAGCTTCCCAGCAAAAAGCATTTCACACGACTGCACTTGTATAACCGGCGTGACAATAAACATCTTGAATCTTAAATCTTGAATGCATAAAGGTAAAAAAAAAAAAAAATGGAATATAATATTCATAACTATGTTTTCATTAGTGTATAATCACCTGAAACTAAGAATCATTGTGGTTTTGTTAGCTTGGAATGAGCCCTTCAAATCTACATAGGGAGCGAGTCCTCTTCACGGAGTCCGCCATGTTGCTCCGAACTGAAAACCCACTGTGAAAGGGTTAAAGTTGTAAGACGAAAACACAGACAACTGCCAGACCGGACAACGCCGTGGTAGTGACCTGTCAATCACAAGGTAGCCCCGCCCTAAAGCATCCCCTGCTTTATGGTCTATCTAACTCTAAATGGGACCATCATTTACTAAATGAACATCATGCTGTATTGAAGAAGTCTTGAAACTAGTGATTGAGACCATAAACTCATGTTTACAATGTTTACTGAGGAAATAAATCAAGAGAGAAGAAGGATAATTTCATATAGACTTTCTCATAGACTGACTATACAATCAGACTTCTTTTTGCAACCAGAGGAGTCGCCCCCTGCTGGCTATTAGAAAGAGGAAGTTGCTTCCTGGTTATTATGGTAAGGATGGCCTCTGAGCGAGGTGAATGGCGTTACCACAGTTTTGACCTCGGCGGCTCACGTTACTGTAGTCTTGGAAAGGAAAGAGTGAGCAGAGGGGTACTCAGTTGGTTGCAATCTGCAACCACCACTCGATGTCTCCAAATCCTGCACACTGTCCCTTTAAGTAAAGAAGTTAAATAAATTTAAATCAAATGGAGTTAGAGGAAGCTATAGCTAGTCAATATTTTCATTTTGACAATGGCTGTCATGACTACTTGTATGTGACAATGGTTGCTCATAGTGACAGACTCACAGAATTAACAACTGAGTTTGCAGTTTTTTCTGTTCCACAGGGCTTTATACTTCTAGTATCTTTCAGATCACTGATTTCCTTTGCCTGCTTTACTGTGTTGGTTCAGCAACAGGAAGCTGACTAAAACCCCATTGCATGACAGACGGACAAAGTTAACAACTAGCTGGTGAACATTTAGCAGTTGAAGAGCAAGATATTTCCCAGGAGTCGGTGGAGACCAAAAACAGAGATATATTGAAAATTCACAGGGTGAATTTTGGACTTCTGTTTATCAGGTGAACTGAAACATGAATGAATGTATTTTTTCTGCTACTAATAAAAAAGTGAAACATTTTAAAATCATATTATCTTTATGATATCCCTGCTGTTTTACTGTTGGCTGAAAAATGTACATCTTCAAAATACTAATTTGGGGAAAAACAGTTTTACTTTTAGCTTATACAAGGCATTAATACCATGTTTCTGTTAAACCAAAAAGATTTCAAACATATTTTTAAATTCAAGCATACCAAAACTGGAGTTCCAACGTTTTCACATAGCAGCAGTGATATGTCTTTGGCGTTATTTAATATTCTAAAGGCTGTGCATTGAGTTAAACAATTACATCTGGATGAATCATACGCCAGAGTCCCCTCATTGTTTAAACATAAAGCGCCTCTCTATTGACTGGTTGTTAACTTTATCAGGATGTCAATAGTCATTATTGCTTATCTTGTCTTGATTATCCTCTGGGCTGTAAAATCAATTAGGCATAATCCAATCCCATTCAGCAGGTCAAAAGTTCACACTGTATGATTCACTGTACAATGTCAACCCTCTTATGAATGCTCATACATTTCTTCCTAAGAACATATTAAGTTTTCAGAGCACCTCAGGAATAAATCTAATTTACTAAATAATGGCATCGCTTCACCTGTTTCTCAGTGGGAGAGCTCAGGTCACGCAATACTAATCACAGGCTAATAATGTTGGATACAGTTGTAAGCAGGCGCTATACAGAATGGCAATGATCAATACAGATGAGCCAGTGTGGGCAGAGCAAATGCAAAAATATTCAGCACAGAGCGTGCAGGTTAGAGGTGGACAACATGACCCAGCTCGGTTTAGCAGCTTGCGTGGGATACTTGTGAATTTCCATATCCAAGGACAGACTTCCCAACACACTCCACACAGAACCATCTTCAGGTTATTACTCTGTAAGCTCTGTGAACGACTCCATCTTTCCTTGCCTGATTACATGATCAAATACAAGAGTGACAAAAACGCAGTGTGCAGAAACAGAACACTGAAGTAGTAATAATCCCTTTACTTCGCCCAGCAAATCCAATTTTAACAGCATATTGTGTCTGGATAGGTGTTCATCCTTGACTGGATTTGATGGAAACCTGCAGTAACATGTGGGCATGCCTGAGATAATGCAAAGTGACATTGCCACGAGTGGCTTTGTTTTCCACATTTCCCTCCTGATTTAATTTAGAGTTAGAAAACAATGTGATTAAGAAAAAACAGTCTAACAGGTCGTGATAATTATGCTGTAAATAAATCTGTAAATCAATAAACTATTCTGAGATTAAAGTCAAAACAAATGTGCGTCCCCTATTTTGAATAATCAACAGACAGTAGCTTTCATGGGGCGTTGAAAAAGCTGTAGGTTATTGAGGAATTGTCCCCGCTGCCGCCGCCCTGGCCTAAGCCCTCCACGTCTCTGGATCAGAGTACACTAATTTGATTTCACGGCATGCCGTTGAAGATGCATTAATCTTTCCCAGACCATCGCATGCCCCTGAGCAGCTGGAGAAAGAGGGGAGAGTGAGACACAGAGAGGGAAGTGGGGTCGGAGCGACGTGCCTCCCATGCTAACAATGTTCTCCCGCCAACAGAAGCGCATCCCTCCAGGCAGGCCGTGTAAACAGCGCACACCATCTCTAAATCACATTCACACCCTCTGAGAGTTTCTGGGCTCTCTGTCCCTCTCCGTACACTCTCTGTGTCTCCCTCCCTCTGTCTGAGACAGCACGGTCAGTTGGACTGCTGTTGATGATTTTGTCACTTACTTTTATTTCTTTGTTCTTTGGCATCCGGTGCTGTTTCACACTTAGTTGTGTGCATAAAATTATTTATATCACACCTTAACGAAAATGTCAACACATCACTCCATCTGGTTGATCTTTTAAAAGTGTGATTTTTATTAGGGCTGTCAATCGATTAAAATATTTAACCACGATTAATCGCATGATTGTCCATAGTTAATCGCAAATTAAATGCACATTTCTTATCTGTTCAAAATGTACCTTAAAGGGAGATTTGACTATGACTTGCCCCAAGCTGCATGTTATTATCATAAAGTGGGCATGTCTGTAAAGGGGAGACTCGTGGGTAGCCATAGGCCCAATTCCAATGCCCCACTATAAGGCCTAAAGCCCGGAACCCTCAGGGACTTGATAGACGTCACCTGGTAAATGCTTGAGTGTGAGAGGCTGCAAGGGCATTAAATGGTATAAATATGACAGCACTTTGCGGCGACATATCATGTTACCTTGATGACGCCGATTGTGGGGTGGGGTTTTTGCGTTTTTTTACTGCCTATTTGAACCTCTTCCAGGCTCTTGCCTCATGAGACTAGAGGTAACTGTCAAAAAATCAATTACTTGTTTTATCAAACTTCATTAAGCAAAATTTAAAGAAATAGTTGGTGAATAAACCAGGTGTGTAATATAGTCCAATACTGCATTCCTCTGATTTCAATGTGTTTTTTATGTACCATCTTAAATCCTTATCGTTAATGTTTCTGTGTAAATTTAGGCTAGTATGCCAGTCTGAACACCCATGTGCCATCCTCTTTGCTTATCTTTTTTTTTACGCCTCTGAGCTTCCCCTGGTAACCGTGGTAACCCTGTTTGTAACGTCACAACACTTTGAATTGTGGGTAAATCCCCCAGCCAAAGTCTGCAGAAATGCAGACTTATCGTAAGTGTTCCTAAAGGGCTCAAAATGTCTGAGGGAGCCCTCAAGGTCTTGACGATTTGACAGTGGGACAGCCCTAAACCCTCAGACTTTGCAGGAACGCACCTCATAGTCTGTGAGTCTGTGAGTGTGGACATTGGGATTGGGCCATAGAACCCATTTTCATTCACATATCTTGAGGTCAGAGGTCAACTGATCCTGTTAGGGCTGTTGTTTAGGACCCAGAAGCAGACAAAGACACAGCTGGATGTTGGTTCAAAGTCAGGTGGATTTATTGTAATAAAAAGGCGAAGAAGGGCGCTGGAGAAGGCAGAGGGACAGGCAGGCTGCTGAGCAGGGTGGAATGGCTGGAGGAATGAGCTGAGGCGACGTGTGAGGATGGCTCGATGAGAGGCTGGAGCACAGGAGAACACAATGTTAACACAGGAAGCATGAGGAAAAAGCAGAAGAATTACTTTAGTATCTAATGGTACAGAGCGGCTGAGAGTATACCACATAGGCAGAACAATCTGGCGAGGATTGGCAGGAAAACTGGTGTTCTTGAACTGTGGGTTGATTAGGTTGATTGTAGACAGGTGCAGAGTGCAGAGTGGAGAGTGAGGCTGTTTTCGAAACTGCATACTATACTAGTAGTACGTACTGATTTGGCCAAAATGTAGTATGTAGTATGCAGTATGCGAACAAAAGCAAAATCTCCAGTATGCCAGAAATACCCGGATGACGTACTGATTTGGAAAAATTCTCCAGTATGCATCGGACCAGTCTATCTCGCCTACTGTATCCCACAATGCAAAGCGCTGGAACAGTACAGGCTACGGGTACAAAAACAGCAGCCAAAAGCTGCTCTTTTTTTACGTTTTCTGTAGCCATTTCAACACTAAATTCACTTCTGAAAGTTTTTGAGGCGAGAAATCAACTGTGTAGATTATTAATATCGGCAGTTTTACGAAGTTAGATGGCGAATCGAACATTTGTTCCACCGTTGTCGGAGTTTAGAAGCTCCACAGAATACCGTGACAGCCAGCGAGCGCCTGCCCGGGTCGCTGCCAGCAAGCCGGGTAGTCACGCTCAGAGACCGCTATGAGCTGCTGGAGCTCTCTAGAGACCGGTCTGTAGACGAGAGGCTTTGATTTCCTTGTTGACGGATAGTTTGTTTAAATATCACAACACAGATGTCCATTATAAATTAACAGGAACCTGTGTTTATTTGCCTTTTTTCGAGTTAAAAAGCTCCACAATCACCCGCGGGCGTAGCTCGCTGGAGAGCCGGCCAGTGACGCTCACAGAGCGGCTGCAGAGCAGCAGAGTGGCGAGGGAAGATGAGAGGAGAGGAAGAGGAGAGAGAAGAGGAGAGGAGAGAGAAGAGGAGAGGGAAAGAGCAGCTTCTGACAGGGCAGAGAGGTTCCTGATGAGACAACATGACACTTTTTTAACATTTATCTAATATCTGGAGGGAGATCAGTCCTTTTGCTGTAACTGAAAAAGCAGTTTGAGTAAAGTAAACGTTGTGGATGAATGTTTTATATTTCCCGTCTCTCCTCGTTGATGATCCTGTTTGTCGGACTTCTTTATGAGCTGTCAGAATAAATAGTTTAAACCTGCAGTATCTTATAAAGTAAACAAGCACAACATAAACAACAAAATCAAAGTTGTATTTTTTGATAATATTGTAATAGTGGTACAAGTTAGTTTTTTTGTCCTGTGCTTTAAGAGCTGGTTTGAAGGCTTAAACCTCGTCTAGCATACTGCTAAATACATCACTTTAACTGTCACATACTGCATACTACTGAGGAACGCAGTATACAGTATGTACTGTATACTGCATACTGCGCTCCTCAGTAGTATGCAGTATGCGGTTTCGAAAACAGCCTAAGTGCCTGATGAGGAAGCCGCGCCCACGCCACACCCACACACACCAACACACCCACACACACACACACACACACACACACACACACACACACACACACACACACACACACACACACACACAGGCAGACAGGGGAGGGGGAGACACCGGGGAAAACAGAACACAGGAAAACCACTGGAGTCATGGCCATGCCAGTTTTTCCTCGCCAAAATAGCGTAAGTTTGGAACATTATTTAGCCTCCTTCATGACCAGCTAGTATGACATGGTTGGTACCAATTGATTCATTAGGTTTTATAGTTTCATATGATGCCAGTATCTCCTAATTAGCTTTGAAAGCTTCTAGCAGGCTTGAGCCCGCTACAACCTAAAAATCACAAGTTGTGTTAAAGAAATTAGTAGCGCTAAAATGAATTTGCATTAACGTTTTATCGTGTGAAGACAGCCCTAATTTTTATTCTTTTGTACAAACAGCGACGACAGATAACATTAGTATTCCATGCAATGCATCTCCAGTTCCCATATACATAGTCTGGGCCTTATAGGTCGGCCTAGAGACAGCTGCGTGCAGTGATAACTTCTGTCACATAATCAAAGCTAATCCATAGCTGTGAGGCAACTCCTCATATCTTACTTTAGAGCAAAGTGGAAATAAAAAAGATCCATCAACGAGCAAATGTCCCCAAGTCGATTTCGGTCAACAGAAATCAAAGAGAGGGAGGAAGAAGAAGAGAGGGAGGAGATAAAGGGGACCACCACAGACTCTTTCTCGCTGTTAACCCCCATCCACCTCCTGTCCCATTGGCCTACCCAACTGTCATCTCACTCTGGGGTACGGCACAGCTCTGCCAACAGCTTTCTTGTCTTGTTCCATTGATGCATTTTAACACACAGTGGCGAACGCATCAAACGCCGCGTGCCACGCAGGATCCGTACCCCCCTCCCTTCACGGTTTTCAAAAGAAACGATGAAGGCATGAAAATATGAAAATGCTCTTCACAGGGGTCTGTGAAGGAGGCAATTTCTATCATGCCCATGTCTATTTCCTATGTAGAGGAAAATAACACATTTGTCTGATGTTCCTCCACACGGAGCAGCAGTGACTCTACTTCTGCTGGAGCTTACAGAGAGGGGAGAACAGATTGGGGGAGTATTAAATTACTGAGGAGGCTGACATTTTTTTAAACTCTTTATTTGGTTTACACCCCTGGGGTATGTAATCATAGCTACAGTAAATCCTAGGATTGGCTTATTAGCATATTCATACATCCTGAGTTATTTGTTCACATAAAACTTTGTGGTTGTCCTTGATAAGCATTTAAACTGATTTTTGATTACAACACAGTGGTGTATACTGTACGCAGTAGATAGGCAATACTATGGAATATATTTTATATTTACTATTTGCAGGCAGGTTCTGGGCTTGTAAAAATGAGAAAAGCATGTTTATATAAAATGTAACCCTCACATTACAGAGGATGCTTACATATTAAAGGAACAGTGTGTAGCATTAAGGAGGATCTATTGGAAGAAATGGAATATAATATTAATAGCTATTTATTCTTTAGTGAATAATCACCAGAAAATAAGAATTGTGTTCTCGTTACCTTAAAATGAGCTGTTTATATCTACATACGTCCTCTTCATGGAGCCGACCGCCACGTTTCTACAGTAGCCCAGAACGGACAAACCAAACAATGGCTCTCGATAAGGCGATTCGCATTTTCACGTTTTCACGTTTTCACGTTTTCACGTTTTCACGTTTTCACGTTTTCACGTTTTCACGTTTTCACGTTTTCACGTCGGCCACCTTAGTTTTCCTACACCCTTGGCACAAGGAAGTTTCAGTTGGTTGCAATCTGCAACCTCACTGCAGCTCTCCCTTCGTGTGTGTCGTATTCCGAGCTTCCTCGTGCTCTATGGACATTGCTGGCCTGGCAGCGCATAGCCTACTTTTTAGTGCATATTCATGCAATATTCTCATACAGCAGTTACAGCTGGTAACATCACCAGGCCCCCCCCGCCCTCCCTATCTCTGTCAGCAGTGTTGCCTTTGTTTTCACTGTCAGTGATGTTAGCACCGTTAGCTACAAGCCACTCAGCCATCGCCATGATGAGAGCCGTGCAGAGGCAATGGAAAAGCTCCAAATCTTGCATTTAGCACCTTTAAAGTTGGGATGATGCGATATTGACGACACTTGTGATATTTAAAAATAATACGCATATGATAATCTTGTGTAAATAATCCAGTGCCTCTTAAAGGAACAGTGTGTAGCATTTAGGGGGATATATTGGTAGAAATTGAATATAATATTAATAAGTACGTTTTCTTTAGTGTATACTCACGTAAAATAACAATCATTAGAATAAGCTATTTATATCTACATACCGAGCAGGTCCTCTTCATGGAGCCAGCCGCCATGTTTCTACAGTAGCCCAGAACGGACAAACCAAACACTGGCTCTACAGAGGGCCATTCGCGTTTTTTGCATCTGTATTTCTCCTACACGCTTGGCACATGGGAGAAGCTTCAGTTGGTTGCAATCTGCAACTTCATTGCCAGATGCCACCAAATCCTACATACTGCACCTTTAAATCTATCCACCTCCCTACACTGAGTGGAATTCATTTGCCAAAAAAGAGACAAAATGCACAGTAAACAAAATTAAAGAGGAATTTGACTTATTTTTTACTGTATTATTATTATTATTATTATTTCAAATTTTCTATAGATATCGCAATAATATTGTTATCATGAATTCTTTTGGCCATGATATTCGTGTAGTGAAAATCTTATATTGTGACAGCCCTTGTGAAGCACAAGATGTATCCATTCACTTCAGTAAAAAGTAGATTTCATGAGACGTGTTTACTCCATCAACTTCACTCCATATCTGCTCTGCTAATGTAATTTTAGGAAGTCAGGCTTGAAACAATGGCAAATCCCTTCCGCACTCATCCAAGTTGAGTAGTCCTTTTAAATAAACACAGGCCAAAGAGTGATCATGGTATCACGCGGTGAATTGAGGTTCCAGTAAAGAGCCATTTGCATGGAGGAGACGAGCCCATATCAGAATTTGATGAGCTGGACTTGCTCGGTAAATAAATGAATTAATCCCGTCTATTGTCCTTGAGATTTATTCAGCTGGTGTCCTCACTGGAGAGTAGAAGTTAATTAAGATCATCGTGAGGGACGTGGTTCTGTCTAGCTACTCATAAAGATATTGTGCTTGAGTGGAGTAGCAGTCCTTGGGCCGACTACAGTGTACACAATACAAAAGATTTTATTCCTTTTATGAAGATTTATCTATCTTTTATATGATTGCTCGGATATGATATTTATCAGTCGTATCTGATCTGTCAGTGGACAAACAGTTTTTCAATTATCACTTATCACCTCACACAAGTTTTTACTGAAAAATAAACTCTGGCAAATTTGGTGTGATACTGTTCAAACTTAATGTCTTTGGTAGATGGAGGTTTTGAATGATAATATGAAAACCTTTGGAGATAATTGAAGACAAATACCTCCTGGGACTGGAGTCTGTCTGTTTGCTAATATTCATATTCAGTTCTGTGTTAATATTTGTTCTGCTTTATAAGAAGACCTCCGCAGTTTGAGACACCAGAAAATGTCTCATTCATTTAATGATTATTTTATATATTGCCTAATACTGTGCAACTAAAATTGCATGGAACAGAAAATGCATTGTCACAGGTAGAGAGGTGCGAGGACTTGTGTTGGGAGTTAAATTATGATGTGATTCATATTTTTTCTTGGCTGTAAAAATGAACATATAGTCCCTCTCAGGCACTTTTTCAGAATTGATCCATTTCACCGTTTTTACATGTTTTTGCCTAATCAGAATCAGAATAAGAAATACTTTATTAATCCCCAGGGAGAATTCGGGGCATTACAGTTGCTCTTATATAAAAATAAAGAAATAAGAAAATAGAAATAAAGGAGTATGTAACATGTAAATTATGTAAATAATACTAACATTGTACATAATGCTACACTATGTACTTAATGCTACAGTATAAAAACAATATATTTTAAAGAAATATAAGTAAGTAATAAAATGAAAAATAAGAAATGAGAATATAAGAAATATGAAATATGTACAAATATTTGCATTAACACGTGCAAATATAGCACTATTCTATCTATTAAAGCTGAAGTAGGCGAGATTGGAGCAAATATGATTAAATAAAGTTATTTTTATAAAACGGTCGCTATATCCTGACAGTATACATGAAACAGGTAACCTGAAAAAAATCATGTGTCTCTGTGTCCTCCGGTGTCCTCCGGTGTCCTCCGGTGCTCCTAACGGCATCTGCAAGATTTCACAGACCGAAGGAAAACAAGTAGTAAGATCTGATCTGAGGTCTGCTGTCCATCTGCCGTCTATGAGAGCCGGCTGTCAATCACTCGCGAACTCTGACCAAACGGTCAAACTAGGCAGCGCTGATCAAATATGAATCAATATTATGTTACGTTAATACCTATTTCTCTCCTCAAATGTTCTCAGAATCATCTTGTAGTGCACGGTTTAGCTGTGAAATTAGAAAGTTTATCACGCCGCCGCCATTGTGAAATCTGGTGAAGGAACGCCGAGTTCCGGTCACATGACCGGAGCGCAGCCAATAGGAACGCTCTCTCAATGAAATGACCTGTGATTGTTATAAGTCTGTCACAGGCTAAATGTTCTAAAGCCTGAAAACAGAAACATGAGGAGGAGCAGAAGTCTAGTTTTCTCTCAGAACACTTGAATTAAAATATGCTGAAAGGTTATTATGGAATTTTTGCCTAATGATGCCAAAAATATACTGCCTACTGCCACTTTAAGTGCGTCACATTTCTTTATCTATTTACTCCAGATTCCAGAGAATAGGCTTTTAGAGTGATTGATACATGTTTTCTCCCTTCCAGTGTCAGGCAATCATCAGCAATCTTTTTAATCCTTAAAGGTTCTCTATATGATATCCGGAGAATTCATATAGCAGCAAACAACTATTTGTTATGTAAAGATATAGAGGAGTAATGTCTACCTGAGCAGAGAATGAAGTCGTTCTCCCTCTGTGTGTGTTTACATAACCGGGCCGGGCGTGCGTACCTTTTAGTGCATGTCATTCCAACCGATGTTGTCGTCACGGAAGCCTAGCGCACCCTCTAGTTCCCCAAACACTATTAGCTCTGTCAACACTGTTGCCGTTGTTTGCACTGTAAGCACCGTTAGCTGAGAGCCGCCGGCTCAGCTGTTGCCATGTTGAGAGCTGTGTGGAAGCAATAGAAATGCTCCCAGTCTCGCATTTAGCACCTTTAAAATCACAAAACTCATGTTACACGTTTTACATGTTTTCTCATTGTTTCTCTTTCATGTTTGTGTGCTGAGGTTTTAATGACAGACTGTGAACTCAACACACAACTTGTCGAATATTGGAGGATCCCACAAGCACTTGAATGCACCAACAAGAAAAAATCTGTCTAAGTAGTCCTGCTATCAACTCCATTACTATGCAATGCTATTTACAGTAAATATGATATCCAAAAAGGCAACATGTTACCCCTCAACATGATTACTCCTCGAGCAGGTTTAAAGTATCTAAAAGATGATCGTCATACTGTAGGTTACTAACATGAACCAACAGCAAGTAGGAAGATATACATTTGGCATTCTAATCACGCAGGCTGCTTTGAAACATGTTAGACAGTAATGCAGATATGACTTGTTGTAAATGGACTGAACATGTGAACCATCAGTGCACCATCAGTATAGTCTTCTAAATGATCTTCTGACTTTAGACCCGCTCTGTCCCTCTCAGTGCCTGTCATTAATTGAAAATAAAAGAATCAGACCTGCTGAACAGGAGAACAGTTACTCCAGGGAGCTGACTTCTGAATATGTCATCAGCATTATCACACCCTGCAGCACATTCACTCAGCTTATCCCATATGGAGGACGGAAGCTGCCAAAATAAAAAATAAATAAATAAATGATTAAATTAATTAATTAATATAACATTAAATGTACCAAAATAATGTTTATAAATAGATAAATAAATAAATAAAAGGGGAAATTCAATAGGAAAATAAATAAATAGGTGAATTAATTAGGGCTGTCAAAAATAAAAATGAAATATTTAATTGTGATTAATCGCATGATTGTCCATAATTAATGGTGATTAATCGCACATTTTATATCTGTTCAAAATGTACCTTAAAGGGAGATTTGCCAAGTATTTAATACTCTTATCAACAAGGGAGTGGGCAAATATGCTGCTTTATGCAAACCTATGTATATTTATTATTGGAAATCAATTAACAACAACACCATTATCTGATCAAATAACCCTGACTGAATGAATGCATCTTGAGCTTGATTATATGTAACTGCACAATTTCTCTTCAAGCATACAACACTTTCCGCCGTGTTCAAACGAATTTGAATATATTGTTTGAGTTAACATATTTAAAACAACAATGTTTATATTTTCCACCGGCTGAGGTGTGTGATTACTGTCACATGTGGCCTCTACTGCTTTGAGATTGTTTTTACAAACTGTATACCTTTAAATTGATGACACTTTCTGTAGTGTAAAAGATCACTGCATCTGTATTTATTTCTTCTTTTTTTTTCTTTATTCCCATAAAAGATTCAGGTTATAAATGATATTCAATAGCTAAAACCTAATGATCCCGTAGGTCCTCATTACAGCTGGAATGTTGTAGAAGTCTTGTTTTTGGCTTTGCAGAACCCAATAGATGTGCCCCAGGATGTTTCAGAACATTACAGTATATTTAAATCATTTTTATTTTTTCCATTACAAATATGTGTTGGGGGCCACTGTTGGCTATGGTCCCCCCAGCAGCTATTTATGTGGCTTAACAACCAGGCACTGCAGCTATATCTACCATATATTTCTTTCCTGTGCGCTTATAGAGACATGCAGTGGAAGCACAGCAGTGATTGAAGTGAAGCCCTTAGCGCTGACAGTTCCAGCCTTGATATTAATAATTGCGCATGCCATTAAGGAAGTACAGATGCTATCAGGGAGTGCACACATCGTTATTTCTCAGTGTAACACCTCATTAATATTTTTTTATTTTTTTATTTTTTATCACTGCCTCCCTCCCACTTTGCAAGGAGGAGGAGGAGGAGGGCTGGATTGGATGCTGTGCAGGATAGAAAATGACAGAGAGATGAATCTTCCTGACTCCAGGCAGATGTTTCCCATTCAGCATTCAAATCTGAGACACGCCCTCACAAGAGCCCCAACAGCACGCCCACTGGAACAAGTTTCTGTGGACAGCCGATTAGACTGTTGTCAGGCTATTAAATAGGCGTTATCAGACGCTAAGCTCCATAGATGTGGGTCAGCAGGGGCCTATTACACCCACTAGTAGGTTTTATCATCTATTCACATGGTAGATCACCGAAAGAAGGTATAAAAGAACACGACAGCGACCTCTGGTGATCGTAACATCCCGTGTGAAACCAACAATGTCTAGTTGTAGTTATTTTAACCCAAAACACGATGTTTTCCCTAAACTTAAAGGTCCCATATCGTGTTCATTTTCAGGTTCATTCTTGTATTTTGTGTTTCTAATATAACATGTTTACATGCTGTAATGTTCAAAAAACACGATCCTCGTACTGTCTGCCTGAGTATACCTGTATTTACCCTCTGTCTGAAACACTCCGTTTTAGTGCATTTCAATGGAATTGCAACGGGAGCAACAGTTTGGGTCCATGTTTACTTCCTGTCAGCTGATGTTATTTACATACACTGCAACAGGAAATAAACTGGAACACATTTAGAATGTTTACGAATGGCTGTGTGTATTTCTCTGTATATTGAGCGTTTGATAGTTTAACAGTATTTATAAAGCATTTTAACCTGCTTTATAATGTAAAATACCTGAAAATCTCACTTTTTACAATATGGGACCTTTAACTAAGTGCTGTTTTTTTTGCCTAAACCTAAAGAAGTTGTAGTGTTGTTGCCTTGACATAAATAATTTGTAGTTTTTTTGCTTAAACCTAAATAAGTTATAGTTTTGTTGCCTAAACCTTAAAAAGCCTTTTTGTTTGTGTTCAAAAGGTGGCGTCTCATTCAGTTTTACAATATGTTTTCATTCAGTTTTTTTTCTTCTCTCATTTCTTTTTAATATTAAATTTATTGTTTTTTTGGTTCATTTTGAAACAACAGAACAAACATTCACAAACGTCCCCAATAACAACATTCTCGGTACAAAGAAACTTAACAAACCTAATAATGTACAAAAAAATTAATAAATAAATAAAAAGAATATACACAAGTAAATAAAAAATAATTAAAATTAAAAAGAATGAAATAAAATAAAATCTATTTATATATACATATATATACTGCATACATATACATACATACATATATACATACACATATATATATACGCACATACAGTACATACACATACAAAAACACACATACACTCACCGGCCACTTTATTAGGTACACCTTGCTAGTACCGGGTGGTCTTCATCTGCTTCAAGGTTGGACGTGTTGTGCGTTCAGAGATGGTATTCTGCATACCTTGGTTGTAACGAGTGGTTATTTGAGTTACTGTTGCCTTTCTGTCATCTCGAACCACTCTGCCTATTCTCCTCTGACCTCTGACATCAACAAGGCATTTCCGTCCACACAACTGCCGCTCACTGGAAAGGTTCTCTTTTTCGGACCATTCCCTAGATGGTTGTGCGTGAAAATCCCAGTAGATCAGCAGTTTAATACTCAGACCAGCCCGTCTGGCACCAACAACCATGCCACGTTCAAAGTCACTTAAATCCCCTTTCTTCTCCATTCTGATGCTCGGTTTGAACTTCAGCAAGTTGTCTTCACCACGTCTAGATGCCTAAATGCATTGAGTTGCTGCCATGTGATTGGCTGATTAGCTATTTGTGTTAACAAGCAATTGAACAGGTGTGCCTAATAAAGTGGCTGTTGAGTGTATATATATATAATCAATTAAAAAATCAGTGTACAATTCAGTCATCATCCTATTCTCTCTCCCTATTCACAACCATCCTACTCCAGCTATTATACAAATTACAAGCTACCTTGGAGAGACGGTGGTAGCACCAATCCTTATCTGATCACAGGATGTTTTCATTCAGTCTTACAATATGTTAGAACGTGTTGCTTTTAAGTTTCACTTTCACTTTTACAATGTAGTAGGCGTAGTAGGCCCCTAATGACCCACATCTATGGTGCTTATATCAACTGATAACAGCTATTTAATGGCCTGATAACAGTTGAATCGGGTGATGTGGAAAAAGTGGAACAATTTCTGAAGATCAGAAAGTAGATTTGGGCACCTCTGTCGCATGCCTGAAACTTCCTGGAGTATTTAAAGGTCAGATGGCTGAGAGCAAGGTGTGATCTATTCGAGGATGTGGGCAGGAACTGCAGCATCCCTCTGTAACCTTTTGCTGCTCAGACCCTCGTTGGGTTTGTTGTGGCCCGCGGTTGTCACAGTCTGTGGAAACATTTTTAGACCTAAAGTGTTGGAGTGGTAAACACTATCATTTCACAAGCTGAGTAAAAACTGCCGGGAACGTTTTTACTTGGCAGTGGGTTGCTCAATGTGGCTGATGGATGAGCTCATTGCTCATATTCGTCACCATAAGCAATTAAAGGGATGCATAGATCATCTTCATTCCCACAACTCCTGCTGTGGGGAGAATCGATTTTTCACCCTCGTCAACACCTGCATGTTGAGCGCAGCGAGTCAGGTTTTGCTTATAATTTGGCCGCCAAACAAGCTGGAACTGATCTGCGCCCAACACGTCAAATAAGGCATATCTTTTTAACTCTCTTTTTTTTTCATGGCTGATTCAAACCTTGTGGCCAATGGCACCTTAAAGCTGCAGTAGGTAGAAATGGAGCAAATATGATTCAAAAAAAGTTATTTTTATAAAACAGTCACTATATCCTGACAGCAGTGCATGAGACAGGTAATCTGATAAAAATCCTGTGCCTCTGTGCTCCTAACGGCATCTGCAAGATATCAGACCGGAGGAAAACAACCAATCAGAGCCGAGCTGTAGCCTTGCCATCTCTGAGCAGCTGTCAATCACTCACGAACTCCGATCAAACGGTCAAACTAGGCAGCGCTGATCAAAGTCAAAAACCCTCAAATTCTCTTTGGCGTTGGTGGGTTTTTAATTGAAAAAGTTGATCTTCTCGTGTTGTACACAGGCCTACTTGGCTCCTCAATAATCTAGCTTTATCTTGACATATTGTTGATGTATTGTCTTATAATTATGACTTTCATATTCTGTTTACTGATTAGGAGGGCACTCTACTTAATATTCGTCGCTGTCCATTGACTGGGGTTAAAGTTGCTGTGGCATATTGTATGATTGAACGTTCGTAGCCCCGGGGCCTCAAGTAATATTAAGGCGCCCCTGCTTGTGGCATCATTTTGTCTGAACAAAGAAGCACTTACTGTACTCTTTGCCCCAGCTTTGAAACAAACTTTTTAAACCCACACTCATACTTGCCACCCCTCCTGATTGTCGCGGTTTCCCGGCTCACAGTTCTCCCGCATTTCTCCCTATTTATGGCAATTTTTCACACCTTTTTTTCCTTTTCGTTATCTCAACATTTTTCTGGCACTGTACATTGTGTATAACCCTATACTGTTTCCACCCGGACAACAATACAATACAACTACACCAAATGTCTTTTCCGCACATCACAGCAAAGCCGTCATGGTGTGGTGCAAGCCATTGGAAATAACGTGTTTCAGAGCGCAGTGGTGCCGTTGTCGCATCGTGTCTGAAAGTGCTTTCAGAGAGTGAGAGAAGGACAGGGAAATGGAGAGTACTAAGAGAAAGAAATACAGGGGCAAAAAATGAATGAATGAATGAAAACTGATGAATATTAGCCTACATAGTTTATACCAGAGATTCACACAAGTTCACACCAGAGGGGCGAATTATTCTCTTTTCTTTCCTGGGAATCAAAAGTAAATTTAAAAGTATGCCTATTTAACAAAAAATGCTGTTTGCAGCGTATTTTTATTATTTTGTTATTTTCATTCTTTAAAAGTCACCAGAAAACAGGAGTGACCCCGAGATCCCCCGCTTTGATTTTGAAATCCTCTCTATTTTTGAGGTCTCAAGGTTGGCATATATGCCCACACTTGTGTTTCCTGGAGAAACCTCTAGCAATGCTTTTCCCTCCCGACTTTCTATTTTCAGCCTAAAAGATAAAAAATCTTTTGGGAAGCAGAAGTATTGGACTTGAAGTCATCTTTGATTCCATGATTTCTATATCATTCTGTAATATATGGAAACGAACCGGTAAATGTCCTTATTATACAGCAAATCTCATCCAGAAATGTTTCTTCCTTGAAAAGTTATAATTTACGGTTAAAAGACTAGGATTTCTATTGTAGTAATATTATACTCGCTCTGATGTTGTCATTGCCATGGAGCAAAGGACGTTCATTACAGCTAATGTTTAATGCCGCTGCTCGGTGGTCGTGGTATTTGCAGGGTTTACTGCATCAGCAGTTCCTATAGGCTACAAAAGAGTTAAGCAGCGCATTAAAGGAGCTGCAGTCTGACACTGTGGAGGTAGTTATGTTCATTGCCCCTCCTCAGCTCCCAACGGCACTTGAGACGTATGTGGCAGTTGAAGTAAAAGTGACTGTAAAAGTCACGGAAAGCCTGAATTCAGCAAATTGACCATGCGGCTCTCTGTGTCAAGATTATAGCCTGCTTGATAGCACCGTTAACTGTTTCACAGCAATGAAGAGAAAGGCTGCAAACTGTAGTTACTTTTATGTTACGGTCTATCTTTACAGTGTATCTTCTAAACACAGCTTAACATCAGATAATTAAAATAAAGTCAATTAGATTAATGTGAGGATTTATTTTTTCAACCAGGTGTTCATTATCAAGTCTCTTGTCTTTTCCCAGCACAAGAACCTAATGGTGAAAGAGCATTTATCAAGCTAAACGGAGACATCACCAATGACAAACAAACTATTAAGTGTACTATACACCATGTAGACCACATGCAGCAAATAATTGTTTCCCCACTAATGACCAAAGCTGCAGAGACAGAGACACAGCATTCACCCTTTAATAACCTCCGTTTGGGCATTCTCAGTGCTTGTGTGGCAATCCCACATAGTAACATTACTGTAATATATGGCTTTGTTTACAGTTAGAACCCTTAGTGCCACTACAGTTATCCATCTCCACCACCTTATTACTGTTATTTGCAATGAGGTAACAATTTCAAGGCAATTTCCCTGCATCTAACTAGACCAAGTGGGAATATGTTTGTTGAGAATGATATGACTGGGACACATCACCATCACTCCTCCCCATATTACTGTCATGTTATGGCGCTCCAATATAATTACTGTATATGAATAATGTTATGCAATATCTCTCTCTAAACGAAGCAGGCCCTAAATTGGCCCCAGAAGGAAACCTAAGTCGTTCAAATTGAGAAAGTATTTGATAAACTGGTCTAAGTTTTTTATTATTTCTACTTGGAAATTCTGTTTCTTTGTGTATATGCTCTTTGACAACAACAGTATTGTATTGTATGTGGTTGACTATAAACACTGTGAACCACCAAGATCAGATGAGCGTGAATCAATGCCTTGATTATTATTCCGTTAAAGGGCCAGTGTGTAACATTTTAGGGGGATCTATTAGCGGAAATGGAATATAATATTCATAACTATGTTTTCATTAGTGTATAATTACCTGAAACTAAGAATCGTTGTGTTTTTGTTGGCTTAGAATGAGTATTTCATATCTACATAGGGAGCGGATCTTCTTCACGGAATCTGCCATGTTGCTCTGCCACATTTCTACAATAGCTCAGAGCAGACAAACTAGACACTGGCTCTAGAGAGAGACTTTCATGTTTTTATGTTACCTCAAGTCCACCGTAGTTCTCTGACACGCTTGTGAAACAGAGGTAACGTGAGTCGCAGAGGGTAAAACCGTGGTACCGCCAGCTAACTTGAGCTTCGGTTATACTTCCGAACGGACGCGTACGCAGACAACAGAGGACACCACGGACGTGTAGTAGTTCTGTTTATATTGTTCGGTTGGAGAACGCGTTCTACACATGCGCAGTAAATCACTACCACTTGTAACGTGGTGGCTGCACAGACGCAGCCAATTAGACTTTTATCAGGCCATTAAATAGGCGTCATCAGTCTCTATAAGCCCCATAGATGTGGGTCAGTAGGGCCCTACTACACCCAATGTTAGGTCTTATCATCTATTCACTTGGTCGATCACTGAAAGAACGTATAAAATAAGACGACAGCGACTGCTAGAGACTGTAATATTAGGAGCAGAAGAGGAAGTCAGGCGCTGCGTGAAACTCCATATGGGGTGGAGGTCTGGGCCGATTGATGGGACACAAAACACAGGGCTTTCACCCAGGAGCTAGGTGTTCGCATCCTGTGTGAATCCAACAATGTGTAGGTGTCTTTGTGTTCACAAGCATTGAGTTTCACTTTCACTTTTTTTTTTTATTTTAAGCCAAAACATGATCTTTTCCTGGAACTGGTTTTGTTGACTAAACATAAAGAAGCTGTTTTGTTTGTGTTCAAAACGTAACATACATTACATTCAGTTTTACAACGTGTTAGAACGTGTTGCTTTTAAGTTTTGCTTTCACTTTTACAACGTAGTTGGTGTAGTAGGCCCCTACTGACCCACATCTATGGTATTTATAGCAACCGATAACGCCTAGTTAATGAACTGATAACAGTTGAATTTGGTGCTTCCAAAGTGAAAGTGAAACTTAATGCTTGTGAACACAAAGACAACTACACATTCTTGGATTCACACTGAATGCAAACCACGGTATCATGGGTGAAAGCCCTGTTTTTTGTGTCCGATCCATCGCCCCAGACCTACACCCCATATAGAGTTTCATGCAGCACCTGACTTCTGCTTCTGCTCCTCCACCTCCTAATACTACAGTTGCTAGATGCTGTTGTCTTATTTTATATCTTCTTTCAGTGATCAACCATGTGAATAGATGATAAAACTTAATATTGGTGGTAGCAGGGCCCTACTGACTCACATCTATGGGGCTTATAACCACAATAATGCCTATCTAATGTCCTGATAACAGTCTAATCGGCTGTGTGGAAAAGTCCAGATAAGTCAGCGCAGCCACTACGCTACAAGTGGTAGCGTAGCAATCTACTGCTCATGTGTGGAATGCGTAATCTAAGCGGAGAATATAAACAGAACTAATACTCGCCCGTGGTGTCCGCAGCTGTTGATGTACCCCCCCACTACGGTGGCTTCAGGAGATTGAGGTTGGGGGAGCAGCCATGGGTGGTGTGATCTCCTCAGGGAGCAAGAAGTTCTAAAATAATACTATTTAAATATTTTTGAGTAATGCCAATAATTAACCTAAAGTCACCGTTAGGTCAGTCTAACAAATCCTTGGGGACATTGTGCCTATATGCTCACAATAGCTAAAGGCTCTCTCTAGGTGTCTACATTTACAAGATAATACTGAGAATTTCACATCATATTGTGATGATAATATAAGTTACATTCATGTGTTGAGCTAATAACCAAGAGATACGGAACAAAGGCCATGTGATGTGTAAGAATCACTACACTACACAAACTTTTGCTAACTCTTAGCTCTTATTTAAGCAATTGGTGCATTTAATTTCTCTTGTTTCATTTCTTCTTTGTCCTCCGTCCTGCACTTGACCTGGCAATGGATCTGGTTCTCCATCATTACGGACAGCACAATTCTCTTAATGCTCTTCAGAGGAGCAAGTACACACTCCTACACCAGTCCCTTTAATATAAAGTTCATCACTTTAGAAGAGTATCTTCATCCTGCATTTTTCATTCAAGTCATGCATACCCAGTACTTTCAGTGATTGCAGGTGCATCCAATGTCATTTCTCTTATTTCTCTCTTTGCTTGCATCTCTTACTCGCGCCTCTGAAGAGAATTGTGCTGTCTGTATTGATGGAGCAGGATGGAGGACAAAGAAGAAATGAAATAAGAGAAATGAAATGCACCAATTGCTTGAATAAGAGCCAAGAGTTAGCAAAAGTTTGTGTAGTGAAGGGCCATTCTTACATGGCCTTTGTTTTGAGGTAACTCATATTATCATCACAATATGATGTGAAATTCTCAGTATTATCTTTGAAAATATAGACACCTTGACAGTGCCTTTATCTATTGTGAGCATGTAGGCGCAATGTCCCCAAGGATTTGCTATAGGCTGGCCTAATGATGACTTTGGGGTAATTATTGGCATTACTATTCCAGCCCAAAATATTTAAATAGTGTTATTTTAGAACTTGCTACTCCCTGAGGAGATCACACCACCTGTGTCTGGTCCTCACGCCTCAATCCCCTGTGGGTTGAAGCCTTCTCCAAACACAGCCTGGCGAAATGCAAACAGACTAATGAGGGATTTATCTACTCCCCTCCTTTTGACTCACACTTCCCAGCTCCACTTCTGCCCCGTATTAGCATAGTTTTTGTCCACAGCGAGATCATAATCTACTTGTATGTCCTTGAATGTAGCACAAGGAAACCGCAAAGTCTGTAATTTTCTTGTCAACAGCACTGAAATCATTCTACTGTTCAGTAATCCAATTAAAATTATTCTTCAGCCCGATTTAAATGAGGGTCCTTCCCTCAGCGCTACCGCCAGATCGACGATGTGGGGGGTTGTGAAGCATTTGTTACTCGCTGTGGGTGGTTTGCCACAAAGAGACAGCTAGACCCCATCAGATGACTTATTATACTGTGGCTTCATTACCCTCTGGACCAGTCCCACAGCTAATAAGAGAAATACTTTTGGTTTGACACAAATAATGTTTTTGCTGGGACACACTATTACTGGTGCTGACATGCTCTTCCTGTACTTTACATGACTCCTTTTTGTCACCATTACCAAAAAAAATGAGCTGCTGTCACGACTGCGGTCCAAGTTAATCCGTCAAGAAAACATCAATTACAATCTATAATGGAAAACCCATATGAGCATCCTGAGAGGGGATGGAGTATTCTCTCCACAATCATCCTAAATAGCGTTGTACTCTTTATCCACTTCCATTTCCTCTGTTTCTCTTCCCCTCCCTCTTCATTTTTTTCCCTTCTCTGAGATCCATTCTTTCTAATTGGAGTTGATGAGGATGGGGACTTCATTACCGGCTTGCTATGAATTATTATGTAGTGTAATTGGCCCTCCAGTCCCATAGGAGGTGCCCTGCTCCAGCTGGTCTAAGCTGGCTTTTCCTGGCCCAGGTGGAAGCCTTTACACAGCTGAGGTCTAATGGTGCCTTCAAATGAGGTCGTGTTTACCCTGTTCATGAGAAAAATCCATATGAACGCCTCCCTCTTGTGGTATTAAACTTCATAAGTGAAAAGTTTCTGAAAGCTCAGAGTTTACGAGTCGTAACGTGTTTGTTGACGTTGTCAGAAATGGCGGCGGCCCTGGAAGTTCATTTTTCAGTGCATTATAAGTTAATATATTATAATTTTAGTCATATATTGTTTTTATTCGTAATGTTATAATAGGTCTGAGGAAAATGTTGATATTCCCAACTACCTCGTCTTTTTACTCCGTCATTATGCCTTTGCAATTCCTGCATTACGTTATGCATAATACCCATTACGCTTGCTAAATTGTTATTTGTAATGCCTCTATTGCTTCTACATGCCAACAGTAACGTTAATATTGCCGTTGCTTAGCAGCGGTATTCCCAAGATTTAACTACTTGAACGCCAAGCAAAGTGTGTATATAACTTCCCATATTATAAACACAAACTCACAAGTTTCATTTGAAGGCACCATAACTTTAACCAAAGAGTATAGAAGCAAAGAGAATAAACTGGTGCTTTTTTGACAACTGAACTGACAAAAGATTTTTGACAAAGGATCAGGACACAACTTCTTCTACTTCTGGGCGGCTGTGGCTCAGAGGGTAGAGCAGGTTGTCCACCAATCGGAAGGTCGGTAGTTCGATCCCCGGCTGCTCCTGGTCACATGTCGATGTGTCCTTGAGCAAGACACTTAAACCCAAATTGCTCCCGAAGGCATAGCCATCGGTGTATGAGTATTTAGATTAGATCCTGATGGGCAAAGTTGGCACCTTAGTAGCCTCTGTCATCAGTATATGAATGGGTGAATGCTGACATGTAGTGTAAAGCGCTTTGAGTGGTCGGAAGACTAGAAAAGCGCTATATAAGTCCATTTACCATTTACATCCATGGTCTGTGGGACATACATTTTTGAAGTCCTTGACATGAAAAAGTTTGAGATTGCTCTCAAAATCTATGTGCTGGATTCTTCTTACTTCCATTTATGTCCATCGCTCACTTTATGCTCCTCTGGGAAGTGACCGGGCAAAAAAGTTTAATAAATAAGTAAGTAAATAGTTCTAATAGTATGCATACTTGCAATTTCAGTAGAGATATAAATAAATATGACAATAGAATATAAGTATTTGAGTTTCACTTTTTTACGGTACTTTGTAGGCGGACGTTTTACTGGCGTCCGGTAGTCGCTTTCAGTCCAAAATGGCGGAACCGTAGCTTTGCTGCTTTGCGGCTTTGCGCTGAAGTTGCAATGGAACGACCAATTGGCTGTCACTTCTTATCAATATATGTTCTTTGCTTTAACTCAACAGCAGTTTCATTCATCTAGATGTTGGAAGGTACAACAGGCTCCTACTAGGATCACTGGATTCTATGTAAATTCAAAAGGCTTTCCAACAGATGCTGCGGAATTGCCCAAATTTATAGTCTTTGGCCTATACTTGTAAAGCTGGCGCTGATTGAAATCTTTATGTTCCATAATCATGAGTTAATTAACATGTGTTAATGACTTCTGAGATGCTAATTGAGAGCCAGTGTTTACACCACAATAAGCAACGCATTGAGGCGGCGGAGGAGAGTTCACGACTGATGTATGGCTGGCTAGCACGACAAGGCCCATCGCTCTCTAAGACGTACATTCAATAAATCATGTCGTCCTGTCAGAGTGGCTGATAATTACCCCAACAGATCACACACTGAAACAATTCTAGAGGATCCCCGAATGTTTTTCCTCTTCCACTCATTACAGTCACTGCTGTCTCCTCTCTCATTCAAGCAGATTAGCAAGTCTGAATGTGATGTGGTCTCAGACAAAAAAAAGTTGATTGCTAATTGAAAAATTAGAAAGTCAATTAGAGGCTGGAGATCTAATTAAACCGGAATTGAATGGATATCTTGCTTCAGACTCAATTGCTCTCTCAAATTTATAATCTCTGCGAGGCTCTGATTTGCCTGGTGAGTGAATGCAGCGCTCCTCTGTGTGTTGCTACAATGCAATTGGCTTTTCTAGCGTAGCCACCGGACAGATTGATTTGGATTCAATCACGGCCCCTTCCATGGTTGCGCAGAAAGATGAAAATAATAATGTAAAGTCATTACGTGGATGGGAAGTCTCTGAACAAAGACAGACCTGTGTATCTGCCCCCCTCCCCCGAGAGGCCTACGTGGAGTCGTTTTCTAATTCAAGCCTGAAGCTTACAGGATAGAGAGCGCAGTAGAATTGGCTATGAGCCGGCACGCTTCAGCAGCGCCTCAAATGTCTTAGTTAAGGACATCACCGTTATTCTTTAAGGAGTTGATGGCAAAATGAAGATGTCACTCATGACAAACTAGTCTGTGTGCACAGGCTCGCTGCTCATCAGTTATGTTGTCACCCTCTGTCTTAGATCTATTGCACCCCTCTACAACACTGTAGCCTCCACTCACGTCATTGTTTACCTCTCAGTTAGTTTACCTCACAGAAAGGTGTGAGCAAAACTGGTTAATTATAAATATCAACAGCCTGGAGCGTCGGCAGATAATGTATCGACATGCCCGGGTCCTGATGCATGAGAGCCCAACAACAGTTTGTGGCTTCACAGTGGGAGGTCTTTGACAAACAGCAGTGTGAAAAATGAAAACCATGTTGGCTAACTGTAATCTATAGTTTTCTTCCGCTTCATTGTGTATTTTAGCATAATATGTTATGGGATTTCATGTGTACTGCTGACTGCTGCAGGTTTTTTTTCTCTGCCCTAAACATTTTCCCTGCCTCTTGGCAACGACTGTAGAGATCCATGAAAATGATGGATTGAGCGCTGGGTTAGATATCTGAATAGATGGAAAACAAGACACTCGTCAAAGCCAGACGTGCCACAGCAATTCTGCAATGTCTTACAGTAAATGAAGGTTCTCATGCATATTGGATTAATATAAATATTGCTGTTATTGGTTGGAAAACTTGTATCTCCAAAAAAAAAAAAAAACAGCCTTATTTTGTGCTTGACAATGTTTAATTTTTTACACAATCCAAAGGGTTTTGAAAGGTGTGTAGTGGCTAAGCCTAAAGGCCCTGACACACCAAGCCGACGGTCGGCCGTTGGACAGTTTGGGGCCGTCGGTGAGCGTCTGTCAGCCTAGTTTTTGCAGTGTGTCCCGCACCATCGGCTCTAGTCTGCCCATGTCTGAGTTTTTCCAGCCGATTCAGCATGTTGAATTTGTGGCTGCGCCCGTCGGTTACTCTGATTGGCTGTTCAGCTTAAACGAATCAGTGCACGAGAAGAGAAACGGAAGTGAGGAAAGCAAGCCAACGAGTAGAGTCAAAAGGGCACACACAGAAGGATCTTCTTATTTTTCATCTTCATCTCATCAGATCATTTAAATACACGGATATTTTCACAATGACAAGGCCATCTGCGGTCTTCCAGTTTCCCTTTTTGAATGACGAATACTGACTATTGCCGCCTGCTGGTGTGGAGTCTCACTCAGGCTCAGAACGTACGTGCTAACTGGCCGTCGGCTGTAGTCTTTGCAGTGTGTTCAAATGCAATTTGTTGGCCAAGACAAAGGCAACGTGAGGCGACGCAACAGTTGGCCTTCATCACCGCTAGTTCGTTGATGTCAGCTTGGTGTGTCTAGGCCTTAAAACTTGCTGCATAGACAGGCTTATAATTGACACATTCGCCACAGTATTGCTTGGTAGTGTCTTGTGAAATAACTAAGTTTCAACTTCTGTTCTTGTTTATGCTGGAATATTCATTTCTCACCGTTATGTGTCTTCAATGAGATACATGCAAGCAATCATAACAGGCGATGTCCAAAAACTCTATACAGTCAACATTGTCACGACTATAACCACAATGTTCACCTGGCGTCATGATGGTCAAAAAACTATTTGTGCTCCTCCTCCATCTAGCAACACCTGTCACCTGAATGAAGGTTCCTACCTTTGTAGAAAAACCCAGCACAAGGGTGCCACCTACTGGACAACTAGGGTGTAATATACATAACTCAGAAATGGCTCCTACATGGTGTTTTCAAGTCTAAAGCCTCATCTACACTGTGGCGGCTGCGTTACCTGTTGTTTTTTATTTCGGCATCCTATTAACAGGTTAGGGCAGCCACACTGCCCGAGATGCGCGTCTCAGCTGCGTCTCTTCTAGAGATTCAAGGTCTCGCCTATTTTTGACGCGTGCCACGCGGTTCACAGCAACAACCGACAGTGATCTATTGACTGTATATTAACATCATATCAGCTACAGTACTACAGTTTCAATGTCTATCAGTAGAAAATGTTACGGAGATGAAAAAAGTAAAGACTTATTTTTAAATCAACACTTCCCGCTTTCATTTCAAAATAAATTATTTCTATGGACAGAATTCCTTCATTTGTTAACGCAAGGCTTTTATTCTGGAATATGTGGCAGACAGTGTTGTAGAACATGCAGTGACTTAGAGAGCTCCATGAATGAATAAAGTTTGGGGTTTAAATCTACATTTCCTGCTTTTATTTCAAAATAAGTGCCCTCAAGCGTTTTTTCTGTGGACAGAATTCCTTCATTTGTTAACACAAGGCTTTTATTCTGAAATATGTGCCGGACAGTGTTCTAGAACATGCAGTGACTTGGAGAACTCCATGAATGAATATAGTACGGAGTTTTAATTGTGGATTATTACTATTATTTACAAATTACCACACGTTTCTTAACCTTTTTCTGTCGAAAATAAATATAAATGATATATAATGAAATGAAATGGCAATTATGAAAGGCAAACTTTATGTAGAAAGAAAGGGCTGACAGCAGCCTCAGAAACTCAGCAGACATGCAGCTGAAATGCAGCTGGTGTGAACACCCGATGCATGAATCACACAGCCGCCGAACGGCTGCGACGCAGCCATCTATCCCAAGCCCCCAAGAAGTGCGCCAGGCTTTGAAGCAAATCTTCGTAGTGGCCAAACGGTGGTACTACAACTTCTGTGTCCGTCACGTGATGCCATCGGGCCCAAAAAGACTTTTCCCATAAACTTGGGAAAAAGACCTCTGTAAATCAGCCAATAATATTTTTTGTAAAATGCACTAATAGCGAAGTCCAGAGTTATTTTTCTTCCTCGGTTCATGTGAATGAGACCCAGACCGAGTCTGGGAGGCAGAGTTAAAGGAAATGCTACTGCACTGCTCAATTCGGAAGATCCGGGCATTTTGCCATTCTGGCTTCATGCGCCACAGAGCAACGCTCATTGGAATGAACGGGAGCCCACCTCCGACGCTGTATCCAGTTCTCTTTATACAGCCATGATCTAACCATCTGCAATACAAAAAACGGAGAAAGGTCTTCAGGACTTAGTTTCAATTGGGCAAGCTTTAACAGTTCTTTAATGCCAGTTAGTGTTGGCCATGTTTAATGCTGTCTGGAGACAAAGATGAACATTTGCACGTTATGGGAAGACGCCAACAGCGGAAACCGCTGATCAGTCATGTGAGTTAAATGTTCACTGCGTCAGAATTTATTCGGCAAAGGTTTCCATAACCCATTTAGCGCATTAACTCTTTTTGGATAAAGACAAAAAACACCTCAAACAAGCGTAAAAATGTTTTTCCGCAATTGATGAAGTTTCATGGCATTTTTCCGTTTCCATACAGCTTTTCTAATGTGATGCTTCTAGGCATAAAAAAATATGTGAATGGAAATACGGATAATGTCAGTCTGTTTGTTGGTTGGTCCACACTGAAATATCTAAACAACTATTGGATGAACTGTATTGAAATTTTGTGCAAACATTCACAAAATCCCCATAGAATGAATTCCACTGACGCAGGTCTCGGTTGGGTTTGTTGCATTTTATGTTTAAAGCTGATATTAGCATTGTAGCCGGCTTAACTAAGATGGTGAATGTGTTAAACATTACAGCTGCAAAACATCAGCACGTTAGTATTGTCATTGAGAGCATGTTGGCATGTTGACATTTGGAGATACACAGTGAAAATATGTCTCAAGATGAGAAATATAATTCAGACAGTATCTAATATCCTAATGGAGCATGCATCTACTCTCTGTGCTTTGTTATGTAAAAAACCCTCTGAAAATAAACTGAATAGTCATTTGTTCAGTTTGGGGTTGGCTCCACTAAGCCATTTATCCCCTCTCATTATCTAAGGCATCCTCATTCACTGACGGGGAAGGCAAGGACAAACGTTCACCTTCGCTTCTCTGCTTGATCTAGTTTTTCTCTTAGGTTGACAGAGATTGCTGAAGCAGGACAGACTGGATTTTCTCAGCAGCATTTCTTTATAATCCCACTTTGAAACATCCAGTATGATGAATCAGACTGTTCTTTGAAAACCGCAGGATCTTTCTTTAATAATTTATTTAAAAACAGAAAAAATAATCCTGATTTGAGTGACTTCTTGGCTGCACATTCATCCTGAAGTTCAGGTTTAGATGGCTGCCTTGCTTAACCTTTGGTGCAATTTGGACTCAGCCTCAAGATAATGCAGTTATACAGTCTAGATATCATAGGAAAAGAAAAAATATAGTTGTCCTTTTTTGTTATAAGCTACAAGGACAGGTCTTGCAGCTGTCTGTTTACAGACACTTTGTGTCTTTGTGGTACTGTGCAGCCCGGTCTCATTCCCAGGGCATCAAATACTGATGCTCTGTCACGCCCCTCGGCGTCTGATACCGACAAACAAGGCACCCTTTAGTGTCTATGAGACATAACAGGTATTCAAGTCACTACAATGTAAACCTACCTGCGTCAATATTAGACGGTAGTATAAAGACCGAAAAAACCCACTTAGGATGGATGGGACAAACAAACACAGGACTTAAACACCCAGGAGAACGCTGGTCATGTCCCGTGTGAAACACCGTGCTGGTGTCTTTAAACATAGTCATTTTAACCCCAACCACAATCTTTTTATAAAACAATTTGTTTTGTATCCTAAACATAAGCAAGTGTTTTTGTTTGAATTCACAACTTAAAGTGGCAGTAGTCAGTATATTTTTGGCATCATTAGGCAAAAATTCCATAATAACCTTTCAGCATATTGTAATTCAAGTGTTCTGAGAGAAAACTAGACTTCTGCTCCTCCTCATGGCTCTGTTTTCAGGCTTTAGAACATCTAGCCTGTGATGGGAGACTTTGGCCAATCACAGGTCATTTCATTGAGAGAGCGTTCCTATTGGCCTAGCTCCGGTCATGTGACTAGAACTTGGTGTTCCTTCACCAGATTTCACAATGGCGGTGGCATCACAAACTTTCTCATTTTACAGCTAAACAGTACACTACAAGATGATTCTGAGAACATGTGAGGAGAGAAATAGTCATTAACGTAACAGAATATTGATTGATATTTGATCAGCGCTGCCTAGTTTCACCGTTAGGTCGGAGTTTGTGAGTGATTGACAGCCGGCTCTCATAGACAGCAGCTGGACAGCAGACCTCAGATCAGCTCTTACTGCTTGTTTTCCTCCGGTCTGTGAAATCTTGCAGATGCCGTTAGGAGCACCGGATGACACCAGAGGACACTAGAGGACACCAGAGGACACCAGAGGACACCAGAGGAACATGATTTTTTTCAGGTTACCTGTTTCATGTGCTACTGTCAGGCTATAGCGACCGTTTTATAAAAATAACTTTTTTGAATCATATTTGCTCCAATCTCGCCTACTTCAGCTATAACCCCGTTTACTGTGACCGTATACTGTAAACGATTCCCTTGTACATTTACAGTCAATTACTGGCAGCACAGTTGCCAGCAAGTTGCTTTATTTCAATTTACAATAAACTATTGTAATTGTACCATAATGCTATCTACAGTCGTACTGTATTCTTGTATATCTTTACTGTATTTTGTAATTTGGTCTTTTTTTGCAAATTAATCAAATAATTTTTGCGAATTAATCACAAATTAATTGCACATTTTTTATCTGTTCAAAATGTACCTTAAAGGGAGATTTGTCAAGTATTTGATACTCTTGTCAACATGGGAGTGGACAAATATGCTGCTTTTTGCAAATGTTTCTATATATTTATTATTGGAAATCAATTAACAACACAAATCAATGACAGATATTGATCCATAAACCCTCACAGGTACTGCATTTAGTATAAAACAATATGCTCCAATCATAACATGGCAAACTGCAGCCCAACAGGCAACAACAGCTGTCAGTGTGTCAGTGTGCTGACTTGACTATGACTTGCCCCAAACTGCATGTGATTATCATAAAGTGGGCATGTCTGTAAAGGGGAGACTCGTGGGTACCCATAGAACACATTTACATTCACATATCTGGAGGTCAGAGGTCAAGGGACCCCTTTGAAAATGGACATGCCAGTTTTTCCTCGACAACATTTAGAGTAAGTTAGGAGCGTTATTTAGCCTCCTTCGCAACAAGCTAGTATGACATGGTTGGTATCTTGAAAAAAATCCTGATGTTTCCTAGTTTCATATGATACCAGTATCATGCTAGCTTTAAAACTGAGCCTGCTACAACCTAAAAATCGCAAGTTGCGTTAATGCGTTAAAGAAATAAGTGGCTTTGCAACAAATTTACGTTAATGTGTTATAATCATGTTAACTTTGACAGCCCTACTCTAAACGTAGTAATTTTGACCCCACCCACGATCTTATCCTAAACTAACTAACTGGTTTGGTTGCCTAAACATAAGCAAGTGTTTTTGTTTGAATTTGCATGTTTAATGCGACCGTACACTGTAGACAGTCCCCTTGTATATTAAAGTAAGTTACTGGCAGCACAGTTGCCAGCAAGTTGCTGTATTTTGATTTACAATAAACTACTGTAATTGTATCGTAATACTATTTACAGTAGTATTGTATTACTACAGAACAGTATTTTACAGTATATTTTCTGTAGTTTGTAATTTAGTCTATTTTTGCTGAATTTTATTTCAGTATAATTGTATTGTAGCCTACTGTAATATCTCTAGTTATATTATAATTTATATAATACTGCTAATTATTACTAACTATAATAATTACTACAAATAATGATTATTACTAATGATGATAATATATAATATTATATCTATATGTTAATCCCCAGTTACTAATATGGTAATCAAAAGGCAATCATGAAGAGTTATAGTTTATTTATATGTCTATCCAAATGATATCAAGGGTCCTATGGGATGAGTTGCGAATGAGAACGGGTTGCACTGTACTAACAATACAAATGAGTTCAACTGCAGCATTAACAAACATATAGAGTACTATAGAATAGGTGCAATATTAAGGTATATCCTCGCTGCCTTATTCTTTCCCCCTCTCTTTCCCTTTGTGCATGTGTACTTCATATTGTGTCTAGTCCAGCGTGTGATTTTACTGGTATTTTATCTTTCTCCTTACAGGAACTGAGTCCTAAATTGACTTCTAAGAATATTTTATATTTGGCACTCGAGCCTCTTAAGTAGATTGACTTGTGGCTATTATAGAAAAAAAATGGCGAGGGCTTTCTGTAATAGTCCTTTAAGAAGCCATTAGGGAGTCAACAGTAATAAATTATGAACAATACTGTAATGAGCTTGCAAGAGAAGAGCCCCACAGAACTTATTAATGACGACTGGCCACAGACACTTAATTTAAAGCATTAACTCTGATTCATTTGTTAATATTTATTAGAATGGGGGCGTGCATGAAAAATGACTTGGAGGAGCTGAAATGTTATTAAGCTTGGAGCTGAAATTACTTCTGCTGCCTTTCCGTGGCAAAGCCAACTCTAAGTCCACAAATGAACTCCCCTGCTCGAGTGCCAGCAGAAGTTTGACCTTATCCACAGCCTGGTGCTCTACATGTGCTACTGTGAGGCTGAGAGAGAAAATGAGAGCAAAAGGGAGAGGGTGAAATAGAACGAAAATGTCTCCAAGGGTGTGAGCGTGGCTTCCGCAACCTTGGCGAGGAGTAGAAGGCCACAGAGGCGACCTATGTGCAGCCTGAGGCGGCGCAGACACCCCGGCACCTCCAGCAGAGTTCCAGCACCTAAACATTCAAATCATTTATGGAGCATGGAGCATGGAGCAGGGAAGAGACGGGTGACGGAGATAAATAGTAAGGGTCACAGTCTTACTCCACTCTCTGGTGGCTCATCTCCCCGCATCTGTGTATCCTGTGGGTGGACCAGCTCATCCCCGCTCCCCCTGCTGCTTTGTCCCTGCAGCTGTCGGTGACAAGGCCTGGAGAGAGGGGCGGGGGGAAAGTCACTCCCATCTGGTACAGTCGGATCAGCGTGGTCTGAGACGGGGGCGTGGGGGGTCATGTGTCCCTCTGCATCAGTGACAAGAGCGCTCTGCAGATGATGACACTCTATCCACTGGGGATTGCCTGTTTTCTTTGCTTGTTAGATGCAGTTCCTTAGCAGATTCACTAAGGTTGTGCATGTTCTGACTATATGGGAACACTTTCTGTTTCACAACTGACAACACTACAAAAAAAGAAAAGAAACACTCTGTGATTCCACAAAATGAGTCTCCCATTCATTGTCTATGGAGCAGCTCCACATTTTATACATCACACGTTTGAGACTTACTTCTCTGGTTTCTGGCTTTGAGAGAAAGTAGATCATGTTCACAGATATTGATTGAACTTTAGGCCATGGAAATAACATACTGGAATTCTTCATTTGGGTGGAGTTCCCCTTTAAATCAACATTCCTTGCAGGCATTCGTATGAGTTACTCTCATCTGATCATTAGTCCTTTACCAGACCAGCGGAGACACTAAATTACAGACTGTGTTTTCTTGTTAAACCAGTCACAAATAGACAGGCTTTTCTAGCCAATATTTCTGATAACCATTGCTAGTTGTGACGGCGGTGGCCATTTTACATCAACCGTTCATCCATCTGAATGTGCTGTCTTTTGTCCTACGAGCTTTTTTCACCCACACAGAAGTAATGTTCTGCAAGCGATGCATTCTGCCAGGATATATTCTGCCACCCACTTTGGGAGATAATGGATGGGATGTGTTTGTTTTCTGTAAAAGTACAATAATCCAACCTTAAATAAAAACACTTTAGATGAAAGAGCAGAGAGGAAATGAATAGAGCAACGTCAGTATTTGTTAGATATAATACATATAATAGACTCTCTTTCATATAGTAACAAAAGAAACACATTTTAGTCATATTTCAGACTTGATCACATCATTCCTCATAAATACACTCTAAGTCAGAAAAGTTAGTGAAAGTCAAAATGTATCATTACAGTGTGTGTTTGCGATCACAGCTTCCACTCTTTTTTCAATGATTTGAGAAAGCTATATTATTCTAAGCACTCCCTTAGTGCATCTCACAGACTGTCTTGTGATGCCTCCTATTTTGTCTTTGTCCACAGGGATTCAGTGGGTTTGAGGTCTAATGGAGGTAAAACCACACGGGTCAGCACTCCTTGCTCTTCTTAGGACTTCAAACAGGCCAGGCTTTGATGTGTGTTTAGGGCAGTGGTTCCCAACCTGGGGTCTGGGCTCCACTTAGAGGGCGCAAAAATAGGCAACGGGGGTGCGCAGGGTTTGTCTGCACTGAGGTTGTCAAAATTAGATTTGCACATGTCTAACTAAAATCATAATAACACACTTACTGGATAATTTATACAAAAGTCTGTATAAAAAACAATTTAAAAATATATTTATTTTGCTATGTAAAGGCCACATTCCATTTAAAACTAGTATTTTTGCATAGTTGCAGATAAAGATCAGGCTACACTAATATTATTAGTATTATACTATTTGCAGAATTAGTTTTCAGGCTGCTTAGGATTGTTTCTGACTCGTGTGATCCAAATATTTCCATTAACTCCAGAGCGTTGTGAGGTCCAAAACTCAAGTTATTGAAAAAAGATAGATGTATTAATTTTCAAAATTCATAACATGTTTTTATCTAACAAAATATTCTGCTTCAATCCATATTTGTTGGAGTTTAGCCTTTCAAAAACAAAATTTTCAATGCAGTCAAAAAACTGATTGCTCTTCCGCTTGCCGCACACAAAGAAAGACACGCACTGAAGAAAGTTGATTTATTATAAAAAGAGTTCATCATTTAATACACTGAATCGCTTTATTCAAATTGGAGAGGATTTTCTGAGAATTGGTGAAATATTTCCACATAGTATCAGCAGCCGCACGAGTTTCAAACTAACTGGATTAGTGCGGCTATCATAATTATCGCTGGGATTTGTAATTATGAAATGACAGCTCTCTGAGGATTAATTCGGGGGATGAAAAGTCACACTACAATAAGAACTATACATCTTATCAAAAAGCAAAAATGAGAGACACTGATATTCGGCCTTTTTTTCATATTTGCCCTTCTCTCTTGGGTCACTTTACCTCCATGTCTAATCCCCTTTCCTTTGGTGATGAGCCAGTCAGTAATTGCTTGATGAGCAGTCATGGAGCATGAGCTGCAATTCCACCTTGTTTTCAGAGGGATCCTAGTGTGAAGGGCAAAGACAGAACCTATAAGGTGACTTAAATTACTAATTATGCCCTGTGCTTGTTAGCTGGAGGGTCAGTGGACCATGCCAGCTGTCCTGCCCTCTGCCCCCCCTCAACTACCTCAGCTGTTAATCACAATGTCACAGAGACTGATTACTTGGCAGCACTCTACCTCCAATTTTCCTTTGAAAGGAGATGGAATTACAGGAGAATGTCCAATTTAATGTATTAATCATAGGAGAAGAATCTGGATTATTTCTCCAAATATATACAGTATATACATGGAATTTGACTTTTTATGCAGCTTTCTCAATATACTTATACAGAATAGAATAACAGAATAAAAGGATACAATAATACAAAATAAAATGTCAATATACAAGTCAAGTGTTTGGGAGTTATAAACAATACAAATAGTTCAAAGAAATAGATACGGATGGATATAAGAATTTATTTGCACCATAAATCCTTCAAAGAGATAAAAGCATCATGAGGGTATTTTTTCAGTTATCCAGCATCTATCCAACAATATGCTATTCTCCAGACTGGAAAAATTTTCCTGAATCTTCGAATCCGAGAGATTAAAAAAGTAACTACACGAGAACTTGATGACAATTGTTTCTCAGTGCCATTTCAAATAGATGTCTGACTTCCCTGCGTGGCCATTCCAGTAAATCAAAGTGAATAACAGTGATGAAAGTGAACAAATGAAATCAAATAAAACAGGGTCACACATCACTGGAAGGGCAACAAATGGGCACTGAAATGGAAGTAATTTTTTTTCCCTTGTGTCTCAACAAAAACGGGGAAAAAAAGCCATCAGCTCTGGTCAAAAAGCAAGTTGTCATTTTGCCTAAAGCACCGCTAACCGCATCAACAAAAATATAGGTCTGTGTAGAACTTTGTATGACAGAGGAGGGTCACTCATTTTAATGTAAAAGGACAGTTCTTTTGTGAAAAAGCGCTGAGCGATCCAAAAACCCAGGCGAGGTAAAAGCGGTTTGAATAACCTGAATCTTATTCAATTTGATTTCTTTTCTGTTCTGCAGTGGCAGAGGTATTTCAGAAGGTAGGGAAGCAGGTATTCCTCCAATTGATCTGCTGCCTATGGAAGAATATTTTCTAAAATGTTTGCATATATACATTTTAATCAACTGTTTATTATATTAGAGACTACTCTGGTAGAATCTCATTAAATTGCATGGTGTAATATTAATGAAGAGGAAAAATATCTTAGCAATAAACTTCCACATTTCAATGCTTAATAGCTCCTTGATGTTGTAAAAATTAATATTTAAATGAAGTGTTTTATGTTAATACTGTCTGTTTTTAATACCACTGCTACCAAATAATGATAAACAAAATGAGCTATAGCATTCAAACACATTATTATATTATAGATGGCTTTAATAGTTTAAAACTGGAGGAAAAGACCAACCTAAAAGAAACAGGCAGTCAACTGCTGTAAATAACTGCTTCTGACAGTTGTGAAGGAGCAGCATTTTAAAATGGAACAAAATCATAGAAATTGAATGCAGGGAAAGCACTGGGGGAATGACTTGTCCAAACAGAGCTGTTGTCTCTTAGCATGCTGATGACATTGCAGTCCTCTGCAGTGTGCACTCATTTTTTTATTGCCTAGATATTATTAAATCTTTTCACCATAATTAGTATGTTGTTTTAGAAATCAGATGATATACTGCCAGCGTTAATGTAAATCTGAGAGTCTTTGCAAATGTTTATGTAAGCTTATTCCCATCTGAGTTTATTTAACACTTTTGACAGTTTTGAACAGCTGCCCCAGAACCACATCTGCTCTGAGCGGACAAACAACTCCCCAGTCAACTCAAAATATATAATGACTGAAAAATAATCCTCATTCCAGCTGAAAAATAATCAGTAAAAAGTCAAGCCAGTCACCAGAAAAAAATTGTACGTTTCTGCAAACCACGGATATGTTGAATGTCGTTTTTGCATTCTGTCAGAGCAAGTGAAGAGTACACGTGCGACGTGGAGGGCAAGTGACGCAGTATATCGATCGACCCTTAATGAAAGTTATGTATAACAAGTATAACAAGCGAAAAGGTACGCTAAGGGCGGTTGGCCTGCTAGTAGTGGTGGATGGGTCAAACAAACACAGGACTTTCACCCAGGAGACCGCTGTTTGTGTCCCATCTGAAACCAAAAGCAAACATTGACCTTACGCTTGTTGAGTAATGTTGTTATGCTAGTTAAGTAACGTTAATTAAGAAAGTCTGCAAAAGGCGGTTGTTTTTTTATGTACTCTATTATTTATTTATCTTATTTTATTTATTTATTTATGTTGGCCTATGTTGTTACATTACGTTGTTACATTAGCTAAATTAATACGGTAGGTTGTCACGCTACGTTGTCACGCTACGTTGTCACGCTACGTTGTGACGCTACGTTGTCACGCTACGTTGCGACGCTACGTTGCGACGCTACGTTGCAACGCTACATTGCAACGCTACGTTGTTATTTTAACACAAACCATGATCATTTTTCTAACCTTAACCAGGTCGTTTTGCTGTTTAAACCTAACCAATCATTCCCGTCGCATTGTTTGTTTCTGCAAGCGTGATACAAGGCTGATATGAAAAGTATTCATGAAATGTATTTTTTGTTCAGAAACTTAGACATTCAACATATCTCGTGGTTTGCAGAAACATACAATGCCAACATGTATTCCTGGTGCCTGGGCTGAAAAAGCTTGATATGCTATGTTCGTATAAGGAATTTGACTCATCTGACCTAATATCCTATGTGAAAATGATTAGGAATGTTCCTCGCTCACATGTTTTTTCCCATGTCTGACTCTGAGAAGGAAATCCTCCCCAGCCACTGCCCCGGAAAGCACAGGGATGTACAGTTTGTCTGCCCTGGCAAGCAGCTTTCTCTAGGGGGGAATGAAACATGCTGGAGCCCATTAAGAGTCAATGGCCACCATGTTAAGCACGGGGAATGTGGCCTCACTTCTTCTCTAATGATGTAAATGCTTGCTGACAGCATCCCCGCACACAGCTCGCATGATGAATCACACGGACCGGGTAAACAGTAAGTATTACCTGTCTCACTGTTGACGTACAATTACATGTATGTGAGTGCCTGCGGACATGTGCAGACTAATGTGGTAACAGCCCATATTTTTTACTGCAGCTAGGAAAAAATAATACCATAATGTTGTTTGCTATATTTTTGTGTCTTTTGGATGTATTTTTAGTCTTTCTTCACTTATCAGCAAACTGAGTGAAAAGTGTTGTTCTAATGTCATTCTTTTCTCTTTTTTCCGCCCTCCTCCACTCTCCATTCCCATTATTTTCCACACGGCTTCCACTTGATTTCTAACGTTTCTTTATACTGACTGACATGAAGTCCCGACAGGTTGTATAGACGTCATCTGTGAAAGAAACTGGAGCAATGGCGGTGGCTGAAGGCCATGCCCCTTTGGGGAGCTCAAACCCTCGGCATTACCAGACTCTGCGTTCCTCTCGGCTCCCCTCACCACACCTCCCCTTCCACCCCTGCAGGCCTGGCACATGTGTGCCATATAATTGATTCATTAATAATGTGAACAGATGTTTCTGGTCCAGTCTGGCACCGTGCCAGCTTGCCAGCATACTATTTTACTGCCACAGACTGCCAGACTGCATCCCAGTAAATGCGCATTGACACAGAAAGGAAGAAGGTGATGTATTTTTGATCCTCAAGAGATTTTAGATTTATTGTACCATTTATGCATGAGCATGTCAGGGAGATGCGTGACACACCAACAAAATAATGCTTTGTCTTGGCACTCATTTAAATTGTCCCTATCACTGTGAATGTATGAGCAAAGCAACACAAGGTTTTGACCCTGATCAGCCCGTGTTACAGGATTCAATACCAAATGACTGACTAAGTGGGTATTTCTTTATGCGATGCACAAGCTCTAATGATTCTTTAATTTGTATTGTAGACAAACTCAGGTGTGGTGTGTTTGCCCATATTGTAAAAGAGCCATTTATACTAAAGCACCATAACAGCCCTTTGATAACCTACACACTAACAATGATAGGTCTCAACCATCGACTGTTTTAAAAGATGGACGACATGACAGCTCTCCATGTTAGCAGATGGGACATGGGCCAAACTAAAAAGTCAAAGTACACGTCAAATAAATGTTTCCCAAAGATGGATTCTATTATTTTAGATACTTCCTGTCACGCTGATGTATGTTCAAGTGTTTTTCTGATAAATTTAATTTTAATTAGTTATTTGATGAGATAAAAAGGGGGTGAGATGTCATGATTCACAGCTGTGCTTGACAGCTTCTTTGAGTGATGTAGGCCAGAGGCTCAGGAATTGTACGAGAGGAGATTTAACTTTAATTTGCCATGACCGTCACAAGTCTGTGTAATAGAACATGTGTCAATTTGATCATATATGTAGTTGTAGAGATATTATGGTTAAGCTGGGCATACACTGTACGATTTGAGTCCGTTTCTGGCCTGAATTTTGAGCCGCACGACTCATTTTAGAGTCGGACCAAATTTCAGCTTCGTCAGGCGTTGTTTGCCGTGCAGGCTCTCGCACAGTTGAAGCAGAGCCACGAGCTGATTCCCCGACATCGGGGCCTTTTTTCTACTTTCTTTTATTACAGTAATCAGAACATAGCTATCAAGATAACAATGTACAATAGGTATTATAAAACGTTGCTAGCTTACCTCCAATTCTCTCTGCAAAATGGACAAGCCATACTGTCCACGTCTTCCGAGCCACCTGCGAGTCCATCTACTGTACGCCAGGATGGCACAGATGAACAAGGCAGCACGTTTCTGCCTTGTTAGCATTGTGACCCCTTACAGACCTATGCTAGCAAACAAACTTGCAGTCCTCGGAGCTTTCAAACAAAGCTTTATTGATAAGTGTCAACAGCCAGAACGGCCCGCAGGGGCCAACGGGCTCTGTTTTGTGTACACATACAGTGTGAGCACTCAGGTTGTGGCTGACGATCGGACCGTACAGTGTGAGCACATAAATCGTGAGCTTTGGCTTTACATCGCAAACGATCTACTCGTACAGTAGGAGTAGGAATTACACAACAACATCTCTAAAATCTTACAATTTTAGCTTAAGTTGTATGTTTTTCTAGCCAAACAAGTATCGTGGTGCTAACGCAGCAGCTAGGTGGCTCACGCTAACAAGCTGCGGCCCTGCTCGGCTTGTGATTGGCTCGGGCGGGTGTTCAGGTGGAACATCATACCGCGGCTCCAGCCGCCCGATAACTACTGCGTCGATTCTTGCTCCAAATGACATCAAAATCTCAACATGGCCGCCCCCGTATCCGGGATATTTTGGCTTCACCTTTTTACAGTGGGAGGAAGTGGAGACGCAACGTCCATCTTTATATACAGCCTATGTTCCCAATCATGAATATATAGTTTATAATTTATAAAGTTAGATATTGCACAGTAGAGTTATTCTGTGATAACAGAGTATGTATTAGTGTGGAGTGACCATCATCATCACCTCCTGCTGTTAACATCCACTGGCCTGACACATTTGGTTAGACTCCAGTTCTGCTCTCACTGGTCAAATACCAGATCACTATTAATCAGTGAGAAAAGGTTGAGAGAAAAACACAGTTGTGGGATGTGCAGCGGGAAGTAAAAACAAAATGTCATCTCCATCCATGGCAGCAACACAGTACACACAAATCGTATCATCAGGCAATTGTGCATGCAGAGAATATCAGTTTCCACTGTACTCTGAAAGGATATTAAGTATTGTAGCCAAGATGTGGGGGCTTTTGTTCTAATGAGATGGAAAGGAGAGGCTTTAGAGCTCATTGTGACGGTCTAATTAATCAGTCTCTGTGGCAGTTTCCCACAGCTTTCCATTAGGGTTTCATTCAACAAGTCACTGGAGCTCCAATCTCACTTTCATTGTTGGAAATAGCTCCATAATAATAACATGATTGCAGATTGATCACAGGAAGGCTCTGAAGGGAAATGCATGTGGTGAGGAATAATGATGCCCTGCATATATCTGTGTGGATAGCCCTCAACAAAAGGATTTTATAGAAATTCGGGATTCATAACCAATTGGAAATTGTTCCAAATCAATTATGTTTTTTCCATCAACTTGGAACAGCTTGACAGCAGCCACAAAGCATTTTCACAAGGCTTACTCACACTGTGCCTATGAAGCACCAGGAGAACATCAATTTTTGTTTGAGGTGAGAACTACTGCGGAGAGCTATCTGGGCATTCAACATAAAGTCTGAGCTCCCTGTGGCCAATATAGCACACTGGGGATGGAACAGTCTGCTATAGATTAAAGACAAGTAATGCAGTATGTTAACATCCGCTGCCCTGCAAGGTCTCGCCATGGTGTCTGGGTATGGGGCCAAAGACCTGCCAGGAAGGCTAAATATGTGGAAATATAAAGATTTTGAATGACGGCTTATTTTCTCTACTAGTGTCTGTCAAGTTCAACACAGCCGTTTTTCAATTCAATTCAATTCAATTCAATTCAATTTATTTTTATATAGCGTTAAATCACAACAGAAGTTATCTCAAGACGCTTTATATATAGAGCAGGTCTATGACCGTACACCATAGTTTAGAGACCCAACAGTATCCACCAAGCACGCTGTGGCCAGGAAAAACTCCCCGATTACTGGGAAGAAACCTGGAGCAGAACCGGGCTCTGGGTGGGAGGCCATCTGCCGAGACCGACTGGGGGGATAGATAGATAGATAGATAGATAGAGAGAGAGAGAGAGAGAGAGAGAGAGAGAGAGAGAGAGAGAGAGAGAGAGAGAGAGATAGAGAGAGAGAGAGAAAAGCAGCCACAATAACAGCCCAGCAGCTGTAATAACTAATACAAGTACGACTAATAACACAAAACCAATAGTAGTGGATGTAAAAGAGTGATAATACAACTATTGGAATTGATATCATTGGGTCGTCCTCAGACGGGCTTTCAAGAGGAGCTTCCAGCTATCTCAGTCCACCATACATCTGGCTAGCTCGCCAGCACTGTCCAGCATCTCTCCTCAGTGCCTCCATGTATGTTGTTTTTAGATATATTGCAACAATGAACCAAGAACAGTAAATTGGTTAATTCTATAATAATGCGTAATATATCTGTTTGGACTTTCCTCACCCAGAGTAGGGGCAGATGGATTGTCTTACTGGTAACAGTAATCTATTTACACACACAATTGGTATGATCAAATATTCGTTTATGAGATCACAAACCAATTGGTTGCATTCCAAATTGCATACTTTTACTTCAGTACGTACTGCAGCCACACTTACAAAGTACATACTGTTGCACAATCAGGACATACTACTTCATTATAACATTGTGCTTTGAACTTTGAGCTTTTTGTTCATACAGTATCCGTCGCACTCCGTAGAGTGAATTTTGAAATAAAAATAAAAAGTATGCGATCTGGAATGCAGCCTATATTAATGTATTAATTAACGTTATATTAAGTCGCAAATATATGTAACATTAGTAGACTATTTATTTGACTGTGCTGTCTGTCATTGTGGCTTCTGTCATTGAGCTGTCATCGGCTGTCAATAGCTTTCTGTGCTCTCTCTTGTTTCTTTTATAGATACTAGACTCAGTCTAGTGACGTATCTTCCACTATGCAGAGGATTGTGGGTCAGAATAGCCAGAAAAGCAGGCTGACTTGCATACTGCAAAATACAACCCGATGCAGTAGTGCATCCTGGTATTTTTGGCATAGGCTACTGCATTTGACAGGCCCACTATGTATTGGGACATACACACTGTCTGTTCCAATACTTATACTACAATACTATTGAATATGCCAGGAAAAGATTTAGTGTGTCCTGATGCACAGTACGCCAAACGTAGTATTCCAAAAATATCAGGATGTCCTACTGCAGCCGGTTGCATTTTGCAGTATGCAAGCCAGCATGCTTTTCTATTTTGAACCACAATCCACAAAGCTAGACAGATAGTGAACAAAAACTCCAATAAAACCATGTCTTGAAAAAGGTGTGGCTTTACTGATGGTCGCTTCTGTAAAACTGAAATAAATACATACAAAGCATGTATTAATATTCTGCATACACAGTAGATACAAGCATATGAAATGAAATTACAATGTAAATAGTTTTGCTTATGAAATGCTTGTTAACTTAATGTAGTAAACATGAAATAAACTTCTTTTTAAATGACCATGAATTTTAACCCTCTCTCTTTACAGGTAACAACATGGCAGGTAAGTGTTTTAACCTAACATACATATCCACCAGGTAAGTAACTTAGGTTAGTATTAACACAAACATATCCAGCAAGCAAGTAACTCAGGTAAGTTTACAAGTTGTACAGTTATTAGCTTAGACCTCCATTGAAATGTTCCTTGGTTAGCTAGCAATCTGAAAAGTTAGCATGTACAACATGTGTAGACTAGAGCAGGGGTTCTCAACCTTTTGCAACTGAAGGCCCACTTGTGATTGTCAAAAAATTTACGAGGACCACCTTCCCAAATAAATGAGTAAAAAACCTAACATGTTTATACAACAAATAATAAACTGGGCTGTAGATATGTGTTATGCCACTGTCAGCTGTAATGACCAAAATACATATTCTGCTTACCCTCAGTGAGACACTTGGGCTTGCCTCTGGGAAATAATGAGATCAAGTCGTGGTGGGATGGGTGAGAGGCTGACACGCAGAGTAGCATTCAAAGTTGCTTTCAGTTTGTTCCTTGCCTTTGATTTTGTGATAGTCACAATGGAAAAAAAAATTGGCAAAAGCTCCTCTGCAATCGTAAAGGGTTTCTTGCTACGAGCTACACGAGCAGCAACCATATAGCCAGCTTTCAAAGTGGCTTTTGACTGAGTTGTTAATGTTGTGATGACTTTCTGTTGTGCCTGAAGCCCGTCCCTTTTCCTTAGGAAATATTCTTTTGGCTTCTCGACACATCCTGGGTGCTTTGTGTTTAAGTATCTCTGGAGCTTCGATGGTTTTAGCGCCTCATTTGACAAGATTTCACCACATTCACCACATTGTGCCTTGGGCTCAGCATCACTGCCTGCCATTACCAATCCAAATTTAATGTATTCAGGGTCATATTTCCTCACCACACGCTTCGGAGCTTTTACTGGCGCAGGGTTGTCTCCCACATCACTTTTTCGCTTTAAAAACCGATCCATTTTGTCTCACTGCATCCGAGAACGTTAGCTAGCTAACAGTGGCAAACACCTTTGTCTCTACCTGATGATGTTTGGTGTTTTACACAAGGCCTATTGAAGGAGGTTGGGTCACACTTAATCAACGCGTCTTCGGGGTACCGCACATGCGCAGTAATATCTGCTCTGCACTCGCCGAAATTGAGCCGATCGCAACGCACGACCGCAGCTCCAGTTACACTGCGCATGTGTTATACCCAATACAAGACCCGTGTCCGCCCGTGTCTCAGCCTCCTTCAATAGGCTTTGGTTTTACGGCAGCTGGCATCTTACCTCCTTTAGGTTTTACCTGTTCACTTTGCTAAATAATAATAAAAAAATAATCTAGTACCACTGCCTCCGCGGTCCACTAGATGGCGCTCTGAGGCCCACCGGTGGGCCGCGGCCCACTGGTTGAGAATGGCTGGACTAGAGTATGTTCATAAAAATCAATCAAATAACATTTTCCTTCCACAGGACTATTTCTTCATCAAAACAGTCAATCTAACAATAATCCACATCTTTACTTACGGACATATATACTCCAAGGCTCAAATGAAGGGAGAGAACTGCTTTTGCATGCACACTGTGGGCTGCTCTTTGTTCAACTGAAAACAACATGGAGAATCGAAAGTGAAACTTAGAAAAAACACTCACTACCTTAAACGTCCACAAGGAGGCAGTAATGCACACAACAGAATATTACATAAGGCACTTTTTTGCCTATGCCCACTTTTTTGGTATTTATTGATAAGTTGACACTTATCAATAAAGTTTTGTTTGAAAGCTCCGAGGCCTGCAAGTTTGTTTGCTAGCAGAGGTCTGTAAGGGGTCACAATGCTAACAAGGCAGAAACGTGCTGCCTTGTTCATCTGTGCCATCCTGGCGTACAGTATATGGACTCGCAGGTGGCTCGGAAGGCGTGGACAGTATGGCTTGTCCATTTTGCAGAGAGAATTGGACGTAAGCTAGCAACGTTTTACAATACCTATTGTACATTGTTATCTTGATATTCTCTTTACATCCCGATAGCAATCAATAAATCAAATGCTCTGCCAAAAAAAAAAAAAAAATCTGGTATCTGTGGCTGTAGAGGACTGTAATAAATCTCATTTAATTCGGCCCGAAATGATTGGACGGGCTATATCTGCCTGCCTATCTGTGCGCACTCTGCCCGTACACTCATTGTGCGTCACTGGAGTCTTCCACAAGCTGCTAGCTTGACAGCTGTAAGTACTAACAATAGCCATGTTCGCTGTTCAAATTCATGATAAATCTATGTTCGTAATGATAATATTGGGGGCGTGGCTTTGGAGGGAGGCTTGAAGCGACGGACTGTCAGTGTTCACCACTTTGCAACTTCTGGAAATAGTTAGCAGCTAATGCTGCTAGCTACTTTCATTGGAAAAGAGTTGTCAACATGACTCGTTTTTTCAGCTGGATCATTTTTAAAAATCTAGTGTACTCTTGCTAGTTTCTCAAGACCACCCACCCTGCCTTTAACATGCACAAGTCAGCCTTTTTACACTGAATACTTTTTGGACTTCCCTGTGTGCTGTGACGCGTTGGCTGACCATATTGTGTGTTGGAACCCTGTTGTTGCCCTGCCTACCTTTTTTGAGTGATTCCATGTGTTACTAACCCATACCAGAGGTGGTGAGTAGGGTCACCATGTTGAAATGTATCATTTTAGTATGCAGCATGTTGAGCCATGTTAATCCCTGTTTTCCCCTTTGTAGCTTCCCCTGCTGCTATTTTGCTCCTTATTGTTTTGCTTGAGTTATCATTATTGTGCCTGTATTGTCAAACCAACTGTGTTGTTTTGTTTCTTTTTGATTCTTTTTGTATTTGTTCCCTTTCTTTCAGTGAAGCAGTGTGCCATATCGTTGGGAGGCTAAACACCTGTGGTGAGGTCCCTACACCTTATGCATGTAAGTAAAAGCACTGGACACAAATGACGCAAGACAAATTTCAGAATATATTTTGATAAAGTGAAATCAAATCACAGAAATAAATCATTTGAACTGATGATGGTGCTAAATGAAAAATAAAGTGATCACCAAAGTTGTTACAGTCTATCCTGAAGGGAACATGAATATGTGTCCCAAATTCCATGACAATCCATCCAATAGTTGTCGAGGCAACGATTGGTTGACAGAACCACAAATGTAAACCTTATGGTGACGAAAGAGAAAATGCCAGGGGATTTCAAAAGTTTGTAGGACTCATCCTCTGGGAACCATGAATGTGTTGCACAAAATGTCATGAAATGTTGGATTTGACCTCACAGCTATAGTGTTATCCTGCGGTCTAAGCAGATTGAAGTCTTATGGAACAGTTAAGTATAATGGGTGCAAAAACAGAATTTTATCTTATGGCTTTTTGCTGAATCAAAAAAGTTGAACATTACATGATTTGTCTACTACTAAACTCAACAAATCACTTTTTCCTTCATACTAATTCTCGAAAATTTCAAATAATACAAGACTGTGTCATCAAGACACTCTCTCCTTCAAACGTCCTCTACCTCAGATCCTCCTGCACTCAGTCTGGCTGAATGCTTGTGTCAGTAAAAGTTTGTGGCTTATTTTTGCAGCAGCTGGTGATTCGACCAAAAGCCACCCCTCCGGCTTAACACTGCAGGCCTCATTAATGTAAATCTAGCTTTAACAGACTGATGGGAAATTGGCTCCCTCCACTCCATAGCGAGGCTGTTGAAAAGCCAGGAACAAGGTGAGAACACCGAGAGGTTAAGTGGCCTGGGCACGGGATTTTAAAAGCAAAGGTTTGTATCAATCAACTGGTGTGCACTTGGAAACCAAAACCTGTGAAAGCCTGAAATTAGAAATATGTAAGTACATTTTCAAGCAAGTTACTTGTATTGAAAACATTGGAGGCTAAAAGCCGTTTCTCACCAATGTGATGCGAAAATGCGGTGCGGAAATACACCAGTAGTCTGTAAAATGTCCCATAGGACAGAAAAAAGCCCATTTGTCTGACATTCCGCTACCCCGAAAAAAAAACGTCTGTTGTTCTAATTCCCCAAAAACACACACTCTGTGCAACAAACAGTAGCATATGGCTAATTATTATGCAGAATGACGGCGATCAAAGATTTCATTGGTCAAACATATATATAAATCCACTGAAATCGAGGTCCGTCCGAGTCCCGGCACAAATGTTCTGCAGGGTTGTGCAAGCATTCATAAGAGCCAGTGTGCAACCTCCAGGTCTGAGGAGTGAAGCCAATGCTGAAGTGCCTTAAACCTGCATTCTTTCTAATAGCCAGCAGGGCTCCTCTGGTTGCAAAAAGAAGTCTGATTGTATAGAAGTCTATGAGAAAATGAGCCTACTTCTCTCTTGATTTATTACCTCAGTAAACATTGTAAACATGAGTTTATGGTTTCAATCACTAGTTTCAAGTCTTCTTCAATACAGCATGATGTTCATTTAGTAAATGATGGTCCCATTGAGAGTCAGATAGGCCATAAAGCAGGGGATGCTTTAGGGCGTGCCTACCTTGTGATTGACAGGTCGCTACCACGGCGTTGTCCGGTCTGGGAGTTGTCCGTGTTTCCATTTCAGAACTTTAACCCTTTCACAGTGTGTTTTCAGTTCATGAAAGTTAATTCTAACCTTTTTCGCCTAAAAATGTCTTTTTCAGCATTCAGTTGTACTTAGGTCCACCTTCTTGTGTCACTTCTGGTTGCAAAAAAAACAACATGGCGACGGCCAAAAACCAAGATGGCAACAGACAATATGTCAAACTCAAGGCTTCAAAACGGCAGTTCACAAACCAATGGGTGAAGTCACAGTGACTACATCCACTTCTTATATACAGTCTATGAGTATAGCACACAAAATCTGTTTTTATAAATTTGTGTGCAGATATTTGGGATGAAAATCCGTGCTTGGTGTGGAACAGCTTTACATCATTAATCCAGTGTCTGAGAGTGAACCTGCTCACAAGATGCCCATGCTGTTGTCTTGGGTGGAAGAAGAATTGAGGGAATAATCGGTTTAACAAAGGCAAGGACGTCCAATGTTTCTATGTTACTAAAATTAGCAAATGTTAGTCATTCTGGCTGTTGTTTTTCTTGGTTCTTGTCACTTCAAGGTTCTTGGATGTTGTCCTGTCATGCTATTCAGATAAAGCTCAGACTTGCCAATTAAATTGTCATGGCCCAAGAGTTTTGCCATCAGTTTGAATATTTTATAATGAGGAGAATTTGATACGCACAAGCACGCATGTGCTGCCTGTTTGTTCTGGCTGTTCACAACAAAATTGGGCAAATACTATTCTATGATTATGTGCAATTACATGTTTTTTTGAATGCTGACACAGGTTTATCAAAGGACAGCAGAACAAATTAATTTAAAGAATCCAGGCACAGGTTTAGAACACTGCAATGATATTTTCCAACATAATTGTTTTGCTTCTATAACTTCTAAGGTTTAATTACATGAGGTTTTATCTGATTCTAAACAACTATATTGCCCGTGCAATAGCTTGTTTTCGAACCATTAAAAATGTCTGATTGTGTTAATAGTTGGTTTTATTAGTTACGCCCACCTTCGATAATTATTGCCATGTGATAGGCTGAAACCTGATGAAGTTAGACAGAGTGATATTGGCAGAAAATTAGATTAAGGACATGTCGTTCACGGTTGCAGCAATATATCATACACTGGATAGATTTACCTCATAAGCTCACACTTTCAATGCATTATATTATCATGAACACTGCATATATGAACTGAATATTACAGAAAGGGTGTTTTGGTTGTCAAACTAATATAATAGCATTGAAGCAATCGCACAACAGCATTACTGTATGTCCAAGAAAATGAAGCCTCGTCACTCATCCCCTACAAATGTGTCATAATGTTACTTCAGGCGCCACAATGAACTGCATGCATGTGTGCACGCATTGTGTTTTTAACACATGGATAAACTAGTTCCTTTGGCGTGCTTAGACACTGATATGAAGCAAAGACGAGCAGTCACGTGATTGTTTTAGGCGGGAGGAGTTGGCCTGTGTCCATCGGTCCCTGCCTCTCCGTAATGAGGGGACACAGCAGCACTGCAGGTTAACATTCTGCCCATCTCCTGGAGATGCCATGTCAATATGGATTAGGGGACTGAAGTAGCCCTGGAGGGGAAAAAAAACCTTCTCCCATCTTCAATTACAATAAGCAAACAGCTCGTGGAAATGAAAGGGAGAGAGGGAGGAGATGCACTTTAGCAGCATCGGGTCCAACCCACACAAGACAAAATAAACATTATTAGCTTAATAACATTTTCAATTAGCTGTAACCGGCATAACCACAAGCTAATGGAACACGAAGCCCAAAATTAATTAGAAAAAATAATTTGTAATTACAACATGGTTTAAAAGCCCTCATAGGTCCCAACTTGAATGATGGTACAGAGAATTTGGCCTAATTCTCTGTGGTCATCCACGCATGAATACTGTGCGTGACTATCCCCGTGCCATGCAGGACACTGCAAGAGCATGTTCTCACTAAGATAATAGTGCCATTACCAGTTCTTCTTTTACTTCTACCAATATGTTATGGGCTATTACCGCTGCCATATTGAAGATTGTGCCCCTGTGATATGTTCATGGCACATTACAGTGCAGATACACTTGTCTGAACAATAACTGTCTACCCTCTAGTGTTCTAAATGATAAAAGGAGATTGAAACTGTTTTATGATCTAAGTGGAGTCCAGGTGCTGTATCTGCGGCGTCACTTACCATCTGCTTCCACTAGCATCATCTGCTTGTTTTTTTCTTCAGTTCAGTTTAATTAATGCTGATTTAGGATTTACATTTTCAACTAATTTTAATGTAAGAAAAAGAATGCTTTTGATTATCAGGACAATATGTTTCATGACTGTTTCTGGTGGGTTTTTTCTCCATGAATAAGCTTTCCACAGCTCATCTCCCTCAGACTTGATCCATCCACCCTTCAGCCTTTGAGTTGTTATTATTATTCCCAGGTCTACTATTTCTTCGGTCGTCTGGCTGTTGTTCAGGAGATGGAGGAGTTCCACAAAGCCAGTGAATGTGCTAATGGATTGGCCGCTGTGCCATGATAATATGAAATGAGCACTCGTGGGAAGATATCCCACTCAGGGCTCTGATTTGCTATATGTGGATTATGCGGTTCTATAGGGCCTCGAAGCCACCAGGGGGCACCCAAGCTGCCATTTTAGGCCTTTTTCACCAGGTCCATTTTCTCCACCTGCTTTCTCACAAGCACTAGGTCTATCTTCTCCAGCTTCTGACTCACGAGCACTAGGTCCATCTTCTCCAGCTTCTGACTCACGAGCACTAGGTCTATCTTCTCCAGCTTCTGACTCACAAGCACTAGGTCTATCTTCTCCAGCTTCTGACTCACAAGCACTAGGTCTATCTTCTCCAGCTACGGACTCACAAGCACTAGGTCTATCTTCTCCAGCTTCTGACTCACAAGCACTAGGTCTATCTTCTCCAGCTTCTGACTCACAAGCACTAGGTCTATCTTCTCCAGCTTCTGACTCATGAGCACCAGGTCTATCTTCTCCAGCTTCTGACTCACGAGCACCAGGTCTATCTTCTCCAGCTTCTGACTCACGAGCACCAGGTCTATCTTCTCCAGCTACTGACTCATGAGCACCAGGTCTATCTTCTCCAGCTACTGACTCACGAGCACCAGGTCTATCTTCTCCAGCTACTGACTCATGAACACAAGGTCCATCTTCTCCAGTTACTGACTCACAGGCACCAGGTCTATCTTCTCCAGCTACTGACTCAAGAGCACCAGGTCCATCTTGTCCAGCTACTGACTCAAGAGCACCAGGTCCATCTTCTCCAGTTACTGACTCACGAGCACCAGGTCTATCTTCTCCAGCTACTGACTCACGAGCACCAGGTCCATCTTCTCCAGCTACTGACTCAAGAGCACCAGGTCCATCTTCTCCAGCTACTGACTCAAGAGCACCAGGTCTATCTTCTCCAGCTACTGACTCAAGAGCACCAGGTCCATCTTCTCCAGCTACTGACTCATGAGCACCAGGTCCATCTTCTCCAGCTACTGACTCAAGAGCACCAGGTCCATCTTCTCCAGCTACTGACTCAAGAGCACCAGGTATATCTTCTCCAGCTACTGACTCAAGAGCACCAGGTCCATCTTCTCCAGCTACTGACTCAAGAGCACCAGGTATATCTTCTCCAGCTACTGACTCAAAAGCACCAGGTATATCTTCTCCAGCTACTGACTCAAGAGCACCAGGTCCATCTTCTCCAGCTACTGACTCATGAGCACCAGGTCCATCTTCTCCAGCTACTGACTCAAGAGCACCAGGTCCATCTTCTCCAGCTACTGACTCAAGAGCACCAGGTCTATCTTCTCCAGCTTCTGACTCATGAGCACCAGGTCTATCTTCTCCAGCTTCTGACTCACGAGCACCAGGTCTATCTTCTCCAGCTTCTGACTCACGAGCACCAGGTCTATCTTCTCCAGCTACTGACTCATGAGCACCAGGTCTATCTTCTCCAGCTACTGACTCACGAGCACCAGGTCTATCTTCTCCAGCTACTGACTCATGAACACAAGGTCCATCTTCTCCAGTTACTGACTCACAGGCACCAGGTCTATCTTCTCCAGCTACTGACTCAAGAGCACCAGGTCCATCTTGTCCAGCTACTGACTCAAGAGCACCAGGTCCATCTTCTCCAGTTACTGACTCACGAGCACCAGGTCTATCTTCTCCAGCTACTGACTCACGAGCACCAGCTCCATCTTCTCCAGCTACTGACTCAAGAGCACCAGGTCCATCTTCTCCAGCTACTGACTCAAGAGCACCAGGTCTATCTTCTCCAGCTACTGACTCAAGAGCACCAGGTCCATCTTCTCCAGCTACTGACTCATGAGCACCAGGTCCATCTTCTCCAGCTACTGACTCAAGAGCACCAGGTCCATCTTCTCCAGCTACTGACTCAAGAGCACCAGGTATATCTTCTCCAGCTACTGACTCAAGAGCACCAGGTCCATCTTCTCCAGCTACTGACTCAAGAGCACCAGGTATATCTTCTCCAGCTACTGACTCAAAAGCACCAGGTATATCTTCTCCAGCTACTGACTCAAGAGCACCAGGTCCATCTTCTCCAGCTACTGACTCATGAGCACCAGGTCCATCTTCTCCAGCTACTGACTCAAGAGCACCAGGTCCATCTTCTCCAGCTACTGACTCAAGAGCACCAGGTATATCTTCTCCAGCTACTGACTCAAGAGCACCAGGTCCATCTTCTCCAGCTACTGACTCAAGAGCACCAGGTATATCTTCTCCAGCTACTGACTCAAAAGCACCAGGTATATCTTCTCCAGCTACTGACTCATGAGCACCAGGTCTATCTTCTCCAGCTACTGACTCATGAGCACCAGGTCTATCTAGACAGATGTTTGGGCTCCCATGTCTTCTGGGACTTGCTTTAAATGTTTTTTACTGGAGAGTCATTAATATTTTACAGAGTGTAATAGGCCCCGAGCCTTGGGACTGTGTTGGCATCACGATTACAGCACACATACCCATTAAAACTGATTAGCTCTCATGTGAGGGGAAGCCCGTGTCCACAAAATGCTTTGATAATCGTTGTGTTCTAAGTATTAAATGTTGAGGCCTTTTGAGTCAAGTGAAAAAACACAGCCTTCGCCTCATCACAGTCTGTGGAAGTGAAAGACCCATCCCCTGGGTACTAAACAACTTCCATCAAAGCTTGACAAATGATTTCAACGCCTCTTTATTATGCATGCCATATGAGTTGGGGAGTTTAAATCGCCTGAGCACCGTGAAATGATACTACTGATACGCAACAAGCCAGTTGTTCTGGTTCAAAAATGTTCTGTTCAAGCATGTTGCATGCTTTGTTTCTCCCCATCACCTATCTTTAAATGTGTATAATCAGGCAGAAATGTTGTAGAGCCATAATACTGATGACTCATTCTTTTTCATTGATTACACTGATATTTTACGTTGGTAGATGTTAAGGCAATTCTGAGTAAAACTGGTTACAAAGATTTAAAGATCTTTGTATCTTGGTATATTTTGGCCAATCTCATATTTTTTTTGACTGGACCGCACAAGTCTGTCACTGAGTGACTGAGTGATGTAGTTACACGATTGTTGGAGTTTCCTAATTGGCCGTTTCTCTTTCAAAATGAAAGGGCAGGTAACAGTCCTTTATGCAAATGAGCCCGTCCGGCGCAACGCGTCTGGCTCACAAAACTTGGACCGAGCTGTGAAATTAGGCGATCTAGTTTAAACAAGATTGAGCAGTGACATAGCCTATTTCGCGTTTAAAATGTTTTCAGAAGTAGATTTTGGTGGATTGTTTAGACGGAATAACAGAAAGTTTATGAGCAGGCCTCCATGTTGTTTCCTGTTTGAAACGGCAAGCAGAAAACCAGGAACCAATCAGGTGCATTCAATGATGGGGTACGTCACCGCTTGAACTAAGGAGCAGCGCGTCCTCTAGTATCCTCGCCGTGTGTATGTACCGCTGGATTTAATATTATAGACATGACCACTGACTATTTGTAGAACATTTAGCCACAATTTCACAGGCACACGGCCCAGACAAAGATAATTTCAATGATATGAATATAGCAGTGGCAGCCTGTCAATAGAGGGCGCTAGTGTAGCTGAGTCAATATGTTAGTTATGTTATTTGTATTATTTTCATTTTTTTGTGAACAAAACCGGTGTGTCATACTTTCTTTTGCCATCAATATCAGCCAAGTTATTTGTATTGTAACTTTACTTGTGTTAACTTTGTATTGAATTAATGAAACGGTTTTGTTTTCATAGTTCCGGGTTACCTGTTGTAGCAGGGGTGGCTTTAATTGTAGACGCACAAAATACACGTAAGCAAAGCATGGACAGCTTTTGTACTGGTAAAATGTGTTGTGAGGCTCTTCCTCCTCTGCTTAAGCTAGAATGTTTACAATGATGCATCATTGTCAATGTGTTTCTGAGGTTGTCATTTGGTTTTGAACGGCCAAAATACGGCTTTTACTTCTGTTAAATCTGCGGACTTTTTCGCTCATTTGCATATTCTCTGACTCGCTGCAGGGGACTGAGAAAGAGCCGGCCACTGTGTGTGTGTGTTGACTGTGCCCTGTGCTGCTCCTGGTCTGAGTGGTGTCCTTCAATCTACGAGCAACCATAATACAGCTGCTACACTAGGGCGCCGCCCCCCCTGAGCCAGACAGCCACACACAAAAAAACATTACTACTACTACTAATAATAATAATAAATTATACAAATTGTCAATATTTGTGTGTTTAAAATATGGAATGCACCCAGTAATATGTGTAAAATATGATAGAAAATCTTCTGTGCAAAATATATGGTTTTCCTGCCCATCCCTGACTCCCTGCCCATCCCTGACTCCCCTCTGCCTGTCTGTATATCTGAAGTTCAGCTCTGGGGCGACGGAGAAATCGTCCCGAGCAGGCGGGTCTATGTAGCAGCTTAACCAATAGCTGAATCAAGCTCTGACTGATTGACATTAAATTTAGCCAGTCAGCGTCCTCAAATCTGATACGAGAGGGGGCGATTATTTTATCGCCCCATGCGAGCATAACGGGAGACTTTGACCAATCACAGGTCATTTCATTGAGAGAGAGCATTCCTATTGGCTGTGCTCCGGTCATGTGACCGGAACTTGGCGTTCCTTCACCAGATTTCACAATGGCGGCGGCGTCACAAACTTTCTAATTTTACAGCTAAACCGTGCACTACAAGATGATTCTGAGAACATCTGAGGAGAGAAATAGACATTAACGTAACAGAATATTGATTCATATTTGATCAGCGCTGCCTAGTTTGACCGTTTGATCGGAGTTCAGAGTGATTGACAGCCGGCTCTCATAGACGGCAGCTGGACAGCAGACCACAGATCAGCTCTGACTGCAGTGAAATCTTGCAGATGCCGTTAGGAGCACCGGAGGACACCGGAGGACACCGGAGGACACAGAGGGACATGATTTATTTCAGTTTACCTGTTTCATGTACTACTGTCACCAAGTGTACCAAACATAAAAGTACACATTATGCAGAATAATTAGATTGTATTATACTTATTGATGCATTAATGTGTTCATCACTTTAATGTTGCAGCTGGTTAAGGTGGAGCTTTAAATACTGCTGGGTAGTTTAATCTATAATAATACATCATTTATTCGTTGATTATATTTTGTATTAATAATCTAAAATCTGTAAAGTAACTAAAGTTATTAAATCAATGCAGTGGAGTAAAAAGTACAATATTTCCCTCTGAGATGTGGAGTAGAAATAGAAAGTATCAAAACATGGAAATACTCAAGTAAAGTATAAGTACCTCAAAATTGTACTTAAGTAAAGTACTTGAGTAAATGTACTTAGTTACTTTCCACCACTGAGTACATGTTACGTGTTTTTCTAAGCATTCTTTACTGCTCCTGTTGGAATAAAATTATTGTTGATTATTTAACTGAAAAGTAGTAATGTGGTTTTGATACCTTCACTTGTTTCCATTAAATCATAAATTGATTAGAAGTGCCACAACCCTACCTAGAAACATTTGCACCAGCCGCCACTGGAATATAGTATAACAATATAAAAGCATAATGTAGCATCAGTTAATATGAGAGCTGTGATTCTATCCAGTGTATATGCAGGTGCTTTGGTAGTTCTGGTGAGTTGGTGTGCCATGCACGGCATGTGTGTTCTTACCTGCGGCTGTGTGGAGGCCGTGCTGCACTGTGAGCTGCAGGGAGGATTCCTGAGAGCTGGACACCATGTGGGAAAGATATGGCCATTACTGCCAGCAATCCCTCCAGTGTTGGAACAGGCCACATCAGCGTGTGGGCTGCGGGTCCTTGTTAACATTATTGGCAGGTGGTGCGTGATGCCGGCTGTCCTTGTCAGGACCCTAAAGGCAACTTCTCAAACTAAACTGAAAGCCTAGAGACCCAGTCAACTTCTTTTCACCCGTGGGTGCAGGGGGAGTATCAGGGGGGAGATATTTCTAACTCAGCTGATAAAAAGAACACACAAATTTAAAATCTATCAATAGAAACTGAGATTAATATTGAAATATTTGTGCAGTTGATGTTGTTATAGCTCTTCAGAAAGTACAGTGTTGTGAAGAGGAGGTCTGGAGGCAGAGCTGTGTGAGGAGGAGCAGGAAGTGGGAGGAGCCTGGCTTGTTCAGAGCCTATACTGTATATGGGATAGAGTTCAGGTTTAGGTGAGAGCCCTTTTTATTACCTGCAGCAGAATCCTGGTCTCTCTACTGTTTGAATGAGTTAAAATGTGAGTTTCCTTGCTCTTAGTACATGTATGTTTGCAGTACATTGATGCTTGAGTTATTTATGTTAAGTTAGAATGAATACATTGTGTTGATTCTTGCCAGTTGTACGTTAGCCAGATATTTGCTCCCTATATGTATTCAATGTAGTATATGGTGATAATACATACATAATTTCTGTTTACTGAGATAAAACCAGCATTGATTGTGCCAGCCTCACCTGCCCTACCACCTCTCCATGTCTACAATAAATCTCAATTGGAATGGACTCTTCCAGTTGCCTCTCAACGGCTCTCAACATGGCGACGGCTGCCAACAGTACAAAAAGCGGTAAGTGCTGACTGAGGTAACTGTGTTAACCTGGGGGTGGGCCAGAGGATGGGTTCTACGCTCCTGCGATGGCGCCATCGGTTGAGACGGCGATATCAGCTGTAACCACCTTGTGAGAGCAGTGCAGAGCAGCAGCCATCATCTAGCCAGTGGGGCACGCTCACATGCACTAACATGCACGCGTGGCCGGCCCGGTTATGTAAACAAAGCACAGAGAAGCTAGGATTAAAACACACACAGAGGGAGAGTGACTTCATTCTCTGCTCAGGTAGACATTACTCCTCTTTATCTTTACATAGCTAATAGTTGTTCTCTGCTGTATTAATGCTCTGGATATCGTATAGATAACTTTAAAAATGTAACACAAGCAGGTGATATGAAAAGTTTCTGTGAAATAGATTGAACACATTTCACATATGGCTGTTCCCCTGTACAGTGTATTAACATCACTGAACTGACACAACAGATGGTACATTTTGTTTTTTTCACTACATGCTTAACATAGCAATGCAAAAATACACTACAGCAGCAAACAACGTGAGAATTAAAGCTTTTTAAATCTCAGGATTGCATTCCTCATAAATGATGGTTGTGATAAGAAGGCTGTGAGCAGGGCTAAATGGACATGTTCTGTCCATTTCTCTCTTTTGCACACGCAGTAACACACACGGCTCGGTCTCTATATTCCTCAATCAGCCCTCACCTACACAAGGTTAAACTGTGCAAACATTTGCAGCTCCTAATTTATGGGCCGCTCAAACACAGGCCGATGTTCTTGCCACATCAGACATCAGAGGAAGGGGCTGTAATGGAGGTCAGTGTTGACAAAGCATTGACGTCAGGTGTGTGTGGGTCTGTTTGTGTGTGTGTGAGCTTGGTAAAATATTATGACTGATTGTCTTATCAGTTTGTTGTGTTTAATTAATAATTAGATATATCTTATACCATCTTACTAAGTATGCTAAATGTATTTCTATAGTGGAGGGATATTTTCAAACCAAATTTAATTTTAACCTTTAATTTTTAACAACTAGTTTCTTTGTCAAAAGCCATCGTATATTCCATGAAATAATTTATAATACATCCTTTTTGTCAAAGACAGCCCCTTCAGCCAACCTTCGGGAAAAATAAAAAATCCATCCCCACCAACTGCAAAATGAAAAGTCTCTGACAGGAGTTTGTCTCTCCCATTCTACTGACAGCCCATATGTTTGCTCCTGGATCTCCACTCCAGGGCCTTCTGGAGCTGTCAGCATGTCTCGGAGTCCAGGTGAAACCGAGAAAAAGACAAGACGAGAACATCTTGGGCAGATGATGCGCTTTAATGCTGGCTCAGAGTCAAATCCAGATCCTCAACCGGTGTGGCTAACACTCATTAGGGTGGATATGCTGTATAAATATACATGCAGATGTTTATTTGCTCTCTTCCTCTGGCAGGTTATCTTGAACAGATTGTGTCTCCTTAGCACTGACACATAGGTGCTGACACACAGACAGATGGGCTGCTGGTTGCCCCCTTGGTCTCCTTCTGATGGCGTCTACGAGGATGGATGGGCTTATTTTTAAGGTACAATTGGTCATCTCGAAACCTGCTGTGTATTTACTCGCTGATCTACGTGCATAGATTTTGTTTACTCTTGGTAAATAACTTCTAATCACGAGCACATGCTGTGCTTACGGCGAGAGCCAGATAAATAAATCCTGTTCGTGCAAAGCTGCACATGTATTGGAAAAAAAAAGAGATGGCAGTGCACATAACGACATTCTTTGGCCATTTAAGCGCTGTATTTTTGCAACATGCTGGAATGCTTACGTGTTTGCCACACGACGCAGCTGTTCATACTTGATGCCAGTTAGAAGCTACAGAAAGTGGACGAAAGCTTTCTAAAGATGCTACTTTGCATTTCTGAGCTGCAGTATGATGAGGCCAGGCTGTGTGTGTGTGTGTGTGTGTGTGTGTGTGTGTGTGTGTGTGTGTGTGTGTGTGTGTGTGTGTGTGTGTGTGCATGTCTGGATGCTGTGCCAGGCTGGAGAGGGAGTCAGGAACAGTTCCACAGATCTAGGCATTAAACTAATGTGCTGGGATCAGGGGCCAGCGCCTCGCAAGCTGTCTCTTTGGCTGAAGGCTATAATACGAATGGGCAGTGAGCGAGCACTGGCGCCGGCGATGGCACAGAAACCAAACACCTGCCTTAGTCCCGTTCCAGGCCCCCATGAACACATATATTTCCATCTACCCAATGTCTCCTCCGGCTGTGATTAGTGTGATCAACAATGGACCCAGGTGATGAGATGAATGCCCCCGCTTTGTTTGACCAGAGGGGCTGTTGAGAACCCACGACTGGTGGCGGCCATGGGTTGAATCATACAGCACAATGGGAAATGCCATTATACTTTTAGCAAGCACATGGTGCTGCTTGTTAAAAGCACATCTGTCACTATTTATCTCTGATTTAGCTCTCACTGACCACAGCTGGTGAAATGTACTGTTTAGTGTTCAATGAGATGCTCAACAAACAAGCCATCATTCATCGTTACAAATCATTAAAGGAACAGAGTGTAACATTTCAGGGGATCTACTAGCAGAAATTGAATATAATATTCATTATGTTTTTATTAGTGTATGATCACCTGAAACTAAGTATTGTTGTGTTTTCATTAGCTTAGAATGAGTCCTTCATATCTACATAGGTAGCGGGTCCTCTTCACGGAGTCCGCCATGTTTCTACAGTAGCCCAGAACGGACAAACCAAATACTGGGAGAGAGAGACTTTTGTGTTTTTACGTTTCCCTGAAGGCCACCGTAGTTCTTCAACACGCTTTGTGAAACTGCGGTAACGTGAGCCGCAGACCGCAAAACCGTGGTACCGCCAGCCACCGTCTGACTTCTGTGGCTCTTAAAGTAGTGTTATTATGGTAAGGATGGCCTTTGAGCGAGGCGAACGGCGTTACCATGGTTTTGCACTCGGCTGCTCACCTTACCGCAGTATTGGAAAGGGAGGATTGAGCAGAGGGGTACTCAAGTTGGTTGCAATCTGCAACCACACCACTGGATGCTGCCAAATCCTACACACTGTCCCTCTTCTTTCAGACTAGTGGAAGGAAAACATCCAAAATATAGGTGTTGATTCTACTACATTTTGTCCATTTGTGTCTGAAGATTTCTCCTAAATTCACCCAAAGTTAACATTAGATAATGGCTCATTTGCATATTTAAACATAACATTTCAGAAAACTTGTATTACAAATAATAATTGTCTTAACATAAGTAATCAATTGGGAAGTTCCATAGTGGTATATATTAGTTAAAACTGTTTACCCTATTCACCTTTAGTGTCTTCAAAATGTATGGAATTTTACAATACATAAGGGATAATGTACAGCTAGCCAGTCATTGTTGTGAAATAAACCCTGACAGGGCGATGCGGCACCCCAACGCGAAGAGGTGGTCTCGCATTGCCTTGAACGGGTTTATTTCACAACAATGACCGGCTAGCTGTACATTATCCCACTTATTACACTGTTACTTACTTGTTATAAAGAAATAACAGACCGTAGAAGGCCGTGATTGACCAATCAGAATCGAGTATTCAACAGAGTCGTGTAATAAATATCTTTAACCCTGTGAGACCCACAATAGACACATTTTGTCTTTTTTTAGGGGGTACAGGGGCTCCTTAGAGGAGATAGCAGGTCAACAGTAGATGTCACATAGAAGTGGTGTACATCATCTGAAAGCTGGAACCTGAAGATTAATTTGAAATGCTGCTCAGCACTGTGGGTCAAGTTGTTCTAGTCATAAATCAGAAATAAACATAAATTAATTAATTCATTCATTCATTCATTAATTAATGAATGAATTATTTAAAATGAATTGTAAAAGTGTATAAGGGTTTAGAAAATTATGATAGAAAGTATATGATGATCTTCCCCATGCTCTATTATGTCTCATAAGTTGCTGCAGCAATTTCTGGGTTGATACCATTTGTTCCACAGATTTGGTGCTAAATTTAACAATTTTTTACCACTCGAGAATTGATAAAAAAAAGATCAATAATCGCTCCAAAATACCACATAAATACGACAAGACCATGAGGAACACCATAGAAAAAGACATGCTGTGATTTGGTTTCAAAAAATGTTGACATTTGGAGATTTCTGCAAGAATTGCATTTTTTGGCGATTGGCACTTGTGTTGTGTAAACTGCTCAGAAAACCCCTTATTGTCAATCTAGCTAGGAAAGCCTTATTGTCCATCCTCTGAATGCTCTAGGTCTCTAGTCTGATCCATCCATCCTCTGAATGCTCTAGGTCTCTAGTCTGATCCATCCATCCTCTGAATGCTCTAGATCTCTAGTTTGATCCATCCATCCTCTGAATGCTCTAGGTCTCTTGTCTGATCCATCCATCCTCTGAATGCTCTAGGTCTCTAGTTTGATCCATCCATCCTCTGAATGCTCTAGGTCTCTAGTCTGATCCATCCATCCTCTGAATGCTCTAGGTCTCTAGTTTGATCCATCCATCCTCTGAATGCTCTAGGTCTCTAGTTTGATCCATCCATCCTCTGAATGCTCTACGTCTCTAGTCTGATCCATCCATCCTCTGAATGCTCTAGGTCTCTAGTTTGTGTTTGTAAAGATTCATGAGGCTGTGATTATCCTAGAGGTGATACCCAATTGATGTAATTCCAAGACTGTTTAGGGACCCCAGTATGCAGAAATATTGAGACACACCATTTTAGAATAGGTGGAAATAATTTTCACATTCACATTTATACACTGTAAAAAAAAAAAAGCTAGCAGAACTCAAAATTGTAAGGTAACAAACTTCAGCAGAGTTTTAAGTTGGGCAATTAAACATAACATTTTAAGTTTTGCTTTTGAGTTTGCTCAACTTTCAATTCTCATTTCTGTTAACTCAACTCAAGTTGCAGTAACTTATAATTTCATATTGTAACAACTTTGAATCCTTATTTCCGTCAACTCAACTCAAGTTGCAGTAACTTATAATTTCATATTGTAACAACTTTGAATCCTTATTTCCGTCAACTCAACTCAAGTTGCAGTAACTTATAATTTCATATTGTAACAACTTTGAATCCTTACTTCTGTTAACTCAACTCAAGTTGCAGTAACTTAAACCTGTAAATAGTACCCACTTAATTTCAGTTGAGTTAATTTAGTGGAATAGGTTAGAGTAACTTCAAATTGTGCACTGCAACAGTTAAGGTAAGTCAAATATATAAATTAGGACCAATAACTACCCATCAAATGTATAAATAATTACAGATGCAACATCTACCTTCAAAACTTATTTTTTTAATCATTAAAACACAGCCTATCCAATCCTTTAGAACAAGGCCAAGTAACTGCTGAGACCCACAACTGTCCCAGTCTTAGCACTTAAATAACATGAAGCACTTAAGTTGTGTTTTAACATGATATACTAGTATGAATCACATATTGAACACCATAATACAATGAGGTAGCAGTTGTGAGCTTAGCAAGATAAAGTTAAAAGGGAAAAGTCAGCACTTCGACAGTGAGACTACTAAAAACAGTACACTCGACTACGTAAGGGATAATGTACAGCGAGCCGGTCATTGTTGTGAAAGGAACGTTGAGCGGCATCGCACTGAAGGGGATTCTTTCACAACAATGACCCACTAGCTGTACATTATCCCGCTTATTACAGTTACTTACTGAAGAAATCAATAATTTGACACAAAACGGACTGTCAGAGTCTGACATCAGAGCTGCGCCCATAGCAACGGTCTGCTATAAAGAAATAACAGACCGCAGAACGCCGTGATTGACCAATCAGAATCGAGTATTCAACAACGCCGTGTAATAAACCATGATAAAATACAAAACATAAGAAGATTCAGAGTTACCACAAGAAGTAGCTCATGGGTTGAAATGGAACTCCAAACAGAACAATTGTGATCCAGAACTGTCAATCTAATAAAACTGTTTAACAATAAAATACCAAGGTAGCCCAATTGTGTGCGTCATCAATTTACACACTATTCAATCTTAACATAAGTAACGTGGTTAACAATATCCAGTAAGGTGCAGGATAAATGTATAGGATAAAAGCATTCAGGCACGTTGGAGCGCAAGAGATGGGCAGGTAGGGAGACATAGAAGAGGAGTTCGAGGTAGATAAGAGTTTGTGAGTTGCAGAGAGACAGTTATCGTGTTGGCTGGACAGAAGGGGAGAGTTTTAGAGGTCAAAATTTGAGTGAGAACGGGAGAATATGCAAATTAAGTAAGAAAGTTAGACAAGTTAAGGTGACCGATTGAGAGAGGAAAGAAGATGGCGAGAGAAATGGAGAAACGGGAAAAGGGAGAGGAGAGGTGGAGAGAGTGAACTTAAAAGCAGAAGAGGTAGAGGGGGATGCATCTCAGGCAACGGAGATTTACATCATTCTAACAAGGGGCAACAGGAACCTCTGCAATTCAAAACTGTCCCAGACCCAACATTATCAGCTAACTCGGTGGATTCACTGAAGGAGTTTGTTTTTGAAGGATCGGACCCTTGCAGAGAGATCAGTTCCAAGTTCCATGAAAACTTTCTGAATGGTTTCGAATGTGTACCTCAGTTATTTTGGGTACTGGAGGTTTAAAGCGTAGATCAGCCCAAAGAGGTAAGCAAAAGCCGTTGGCAGGTCAGGGAGATCCTGGAGGACGATGTCTTCTTCTACAACAACAGCAACATTAATGACTGTTGCAGGAGCTGAACTGTCATCAACCTCCAACACAGTGAGGATACCCACGATGAGGCCCTTCGTCTGCTCCTCTTCTGGGTCAGTGGCCTTGTGATGACAGACAGAAAATGAGTGAAGATACTGTCTCATATAAAACTAGACAACCTAAGGAATCCTCTTACGCCGGAGCCACACAGCGCGCATCATGCTCGCGTGACGGCAGCGTCACGTCGTGGCCGCGTCATGCCCACCTAGGGTGTTCACACTAGACGCAAGTTACCCACGTCTCGGGAGCGTCCCGGAGCTACCTGTCAGCTGTGTTTTTGCTGTTGCTGACAGCCCTTTCTTTCTACATAGAGTTTGCCTTTTAATGGCCATTTAACTTCATAATAAATGTGATTTATATTTATTTAAGACAAAAAAGGGTAAGAACTGTGTGGTAATTTGTAAATATTATTAAAAACAAGCAAATAAATTCATACATAAATATTAATATATAGCCCATATAAATCCCTCTTTTCTGTCAGTGAAGAGGGATTTATATATATATAAATCCCTCTTCACTGACAATGAGGAGGGATTTCTATGGGCTATATATATATATATATATATATATATATAAATCCCTCTTCATTGACAGTGAAGAGGGATTTCTGTGGGCTATATATTAATACAAAAAAATAAATAAATACATTAGTAGTAAGAGAGAGCCTACAGCAATCCCTCTTCACTTTGACTGGCAGTTTTAAACAACATTTCCAGGGGGTTTCGGGTTCCTGTTCTACAGCATTCCAGGTTGTGGCTTTTATCGAAAACGACTTAATTTACATCTGGGGCGGGACAGCAATTTACATTATAAATGCTGATGTTCCGACATCTCAGGCAACTTGGAGCTTTTCACCACCGTGTTGCTGAACTGCGCCTTGATGGAGAAAAACACCTGAAGTATTTCAGAATGATAAATATAAGTAAAGTGTTTTTTTTTTTTATTATTATAAAACAAAGCAAAATAAACAGTTTCGTTATTTGTTAACCTTTAGAAAACGAAAATCATTATTAAATATCTTTAAAAAAATTAAATAACACCTCTAAAAGAAAGAACAATAAAGTTACGTGGTGTTTGTTGAGAGAGAGAGAGAGAGAGAGAGAGAGAGAGAGAGAGAGAGAGAGAGAGAGAGCATCGGAAAAATACTGCCAACTATCACCTGATGTTCTTATAACCTATTAACCCAGTCTATTATATGTATAGCATATGTAGGGTTTCTGCTGACTACTACAGTGTTTACATAATTAAAAGCCTGTACTATTTTAACTTGATGGAAACCTGCAAGCAGACAACTGCTTTATTTAGAGTATTTCAGAATAAAAGCATTGTGTTAATGAATGAATGATTCTGTGCACTAAAAACGCTAGAGGACTTTTATTTTGAAATCTAGATAGGAAGTGTAAAATATTGATGGTCAGTGACATATTCTACAGATGTCTAGACATGGAAACTGTAGTAATCTTGCTCATATACTGTCAATAGATCACCTTCACTGTCTGTTGCTGCTGGGAGACGCAGCCGAGAGGTAAGCGGCAAGCGTGAAAAATAGGCGAGCCTTCTATTCTATAAAATAAGACGCACGTCTGACGCGCGTCTCATGCGGGCAGTGTGTCCACTCTAACCTGTTAACATGGACGCCGAAATAAAAAACAACACGCGACGTTGCCGTCACGCGAGCATGATGCGCGCTGTGTGGCCCGGGCTTTAGGGTTAAATATTTCCATCTCATACCCCGCAACCAAAGATTTAACCCCCATATACATGAAAGAAATTACATCAAGTAATAGCCAGCAAAGTACAACTCTTGAAGACGCTGTGGGCATTGGGACAGATAAAGAAAACAAGGAGGACAGTGGGATGGATAGACTAGAATGGGACAAAATGGCAGAGAGGCAAAGGTTGAAGTCAAAGAGAGTCTATTTTTAATAACAGAATAATAATAAATATTTACTTTTTCTACTAATAACCACTCACCAGACAGTTCCTGAAGAGCTTCTCATGACTGTCACGGAGATACAAGGGGAGGCCCTTCAAGGCTGCAGTGTGTCAATGTGCTGTGATGTCAGATGTCTGAAACATAAAGGGTTGGGAGAAAAATTACACCGAGATGTAACTAACATGAAGAAAGCTGAGAACAAACATGGAAACATGCTTCCCAGTTTGTGTTAAAGCTGCATTTATTTTTTTATTTATTTTGCCCACTTAGGTGCAGGACTCAACAGACTGAAACAATCACACACTTGATATATTATGGCCTTATAAGGTTGATTATGTGGCAAACAGCTGTCCTCTTCCACATCCAGCAAATACCTGTTGAATGAAAGTCTAAGATTTACTCCTTTTAACTCCTGATATAAATAGCTGTCTTTTTAGCTGTTAGGTGTTCCACTTTCTTCACCACCTTGTCGCTATCTTTGTCTGTCCCTTAGGTAGTGTACAGTGGGGTTATTCTGATGGTTTGTCACTATGAGCAACACCTTAAATTTGACCCATTGTTTATTTAAAAATATTGATTAGTGCAGCTTTATAAAAAATAAAAAAAAATCCTTTTTATACATTTATTTCCATAATGTCAAGAATAATGAGATTATTAAGTCTAAAAATTCACCTCTTCGTCCAGTCTGTTAAGGAGTTGATCCATCTCAGGCGGGAAAGCTGTCCGCCTAGCCCGATAGAGTTTAAGGAGCCTAGGAGTGTGCTGATTAATGGCTGCTCCGAAGTTGTCTATTAGGTCCTTGTTGGTGATCCGAAGAAACTCTTCCCTGATCTGTTGAAGAACAGAACAGCAAACGTAAATGTCAAATACAAAGTCAATACAATTTCAACATCATCCTCATGTTAAAATATGTATTTTATTAACCCTCATCCTGGGGACCACAAGAATAATCTACTGTAAGAAACCACCATCATAGCACCATGTTAACTTATGCCATCTCAAAACATTATTAGTGTAATTAATGTCATCTGAAGGATGACATTAATTACACTAATAATAAATTAGTTAAATTAGGACCCATGGCAAACATTTGATTTATCTATTATATTTTACCTATTTTAACTGCATAGGCTGCAATTGGGTGCTTTTGGTGGGACCCCCAGGACCCCAATACATTGGTATTTTTAAAAAGCACTAATTAAAACAGAAAACAATGATATGAAGTCATAAGGAACAAATTGATTGACAAAGTGATGAAAAATTTAAATGATAGAACAAAGCATGTGAGATATGACAAAAAGTATACCTTTGGGGTCTGCCAGTACCCCAGTTGGTAGGATGAGGGTTAACGGAAGTAAACAACTTCAGATTCTTATTTTGCAAAGACTAAATCTGAAACACAACATAATATATTCTTTGCTCAGCTGCTTACCTCTGCCTCGTAAAACAGAGCAGGCCACCGCTCCTGAACCTCTGACACCATAGGCACTAGCTCCACAATCTCCTTGCGCCTCAGGGAGAATGTCACCTCCATCTGTTGCTTTATGAGTGCAACATTCTTATTCCTCTTCTTTAACTCCTCAACCAGAGCTAGTCTTTCCTCCTCCAGCAAGTCATCAGTATGGGTATCTGGGTGGTCAGGAACATAGTTAATCTCCCCTCGCTTTGCTCTCTTCAAAGAAGGACCTGCACCATCATCTTCCCCGCTTCTTCTCCGGTTAATGCTGACCTCAATGCAGCCTGCGTTACGTAGCTTGGACCTGTAATTACCAAGTTTGTATTTTATGCTCATTTTCCATCCATCATACCCCGTGCCACTGCCCGGTTCTTGAAGACAGGGGTGCCTACTGACGAGAGCAGAAGCAACAGATTGATCTATCCTGATCAATCTGGTCTTGATCAGGATAGGCTTTCACTTCAAAAACTGCCTGAGCAATCTTATCCAAAATGTCCATCTTCATGTCTCTGGTTATGCTGATACCTTTCTTGGTCTTTTCATATGCCTCATTGCCTTTGCGTAACTTCAATTCCACATCATAGGAAAAGGCTGGAATGGGAAAAGGTGAAGGCCACTCTGATATGCTTCGCAGATAGTTCTTGATAAAAGCGGAGGGACTCTGGGGTGACTCTATGGTGGATAAACTGGCTGTGTCCAAGGAAGACCCTGAATCAACAGAGTCCGAGTCTTGCAGAGCAAGTGCAGGTGCTTATCCCAAAGAATATGTAAGATAACACGTTCAGGTGGCAACTCATGAATATCCATCAAATTACAGAGAGCGTTATTAAAATCTGGGTCCTCAAACTGTAATGTGAAGCTGCCTTGAAGATGCAGATTTTCCCGAAGAATGTTTTGCAAATTTTCAACTGATTCAGGTACTTGAGGAAGCACCACTTTACGAGACATTGTTGGGGAGATTTTCACCAGCAGTAATAAACCCTGTGTTATATGAGAAAAGAATAAAAGACAGAAGGTTCAGATTGCAAAAGGCAGAAAAACAAGACAATTTCCCACAAATTAAATTAATAAACAATGCAGTTATAGTTATATTGTGTCAGTACTACCTACTAGAGATGCACCGATTGCAATTCTTGGCTGATTACGATTTTTTAAGAGTCTGACCTGTCGATTCCGATTTTTGCCGATTCAAATTTTCTTTCTAAGAATTGACAGCAAGGCTCCAGGCTAATTTTTTTTACCAATGTCCCAAAACTTTATTTCAACCGTCCCAAAAGTCAGTGTAAACTGTAAACAATTCTAAATGTTATCCTTTTACTTGGTTATTGTAATCTATCGTGGTTATTTGAATAAAAAAAACACAATTTGAAATTTAAATTTTATATTTAATAATTTTTTTAAATATTTGCTTTGATTTTAAAAAATGGTGGCGTTAGTAGTTTTAATTATCTATTACGTAATAACTGTCTAATTAAGTTAGTTGTTCCAAATGTTTTAAGGTTTTTCCTCTAGGGGTTATTTTGCAGTTGTGACAGTTGAGCTTTATGTTCTTCACTCACGCTGAGGAAATTCAACAATGACGACGATGTGTGTGTTGCTGTGACATTACGGTCTGTGCCACTGTGTGCAGATGTAAAACTATCATGGGACGACGTCACGTGTGTAAATGTGACCGTTTTTTTGGGGTGACGACACAAGAGCTCATGTCCCATCTCATCACCCCAAAAACAAATGAGCTTTCTAGTAAACTTGCTCCTCCCTGTGATGGGAGGGTCATCACATTATGTAAAAATATAAAATGTAAAGGCTAAGTAGTGAGACATCACATCAAAACTCAGATCATGGTTGGACAACTTTGGAAGAGCATTAAATGTTATGATCTTGTCTGAATGGAAGAGAGAGTGAAAATGAGTGAGAGCGAGTTTTTTCTATGAAGAGTAATCAGTATACTCACCATTCTGCGTCCCTTCAATGCAGCAGGCACACTTTTGGGGTCACCAGTATCTTCCCTCCCACTGTGTATGCAGTCAATGGATGATGGTTGTTGAGAGCCTCAGGATCGAAAATCTCAGTGTCTGCATAGATGTTCTCCACAAGCTCGAAAGACCTAAAATGCAAAAGGACATCATCCAAAGAAGGTGTTTTGATGTCAGTTACTTTCTCCACATGTAACACTGGCTTGAAAAGACTTTGGTTATCAAATTGGCATGCCATCATCTGCTGGTGTTTTGTGGACAGCATGAGAAGCACATTTTTTGCTCAGTCTTATTGAAAAAAGTATGTTTTCACTCAAACCTCATTGTCCATAATTCCACCAATGGACCAAAGCAGCAAAATCCAGAAAAGTTTCTGTGACTGCATTCATTTCAATCTGAAAGACAAAGGTGACAATTTGATGGAAATTCGCAAAGCAGGCAGTGGTAGAATAATTAATGATGTGGTTAATTTCGCTCAAACAGGTTCTTAATAAGTTTTAAACATATCAATTTAATGTCATTGTAAACAGTAGACTGCTCTCTGGAATTGACAGTATTTTGACAAATTTAATACAATATTCTGTCCCATTCATTTGGAGTTATGAAGTTATAATTTTTAGAATAGCTTATGCAAAGAGTCTGCACATGGCTCCACTCCTCCACTCAGACCTCACAAGCAAACATGGAGGTGCAGAGCCAAAATTGCGGTGGCTATCCGGGCTAACAGAGCTAACAGAGCTAATAGAGCTAATAGAGCTAACAGAGCTAACAGAGCTAATAGAGCTAACAGAGCTAATTGCGGGGCACACCGACGGCCCCAAACTGTCCGTCGGTCGACCATCGGCCCGTTGTGTCAGTGCATCTGAGGCAATAGTGCTGAGAGAGCTAATAGTGTTAACCGGAGGGGGACGGAAGACGGACGGACGGACTTGACTGTGGCCGCTACGGGCGACGGGCATTTGTCCTTGAGGAGGTCTAACTTCTCCTAGTGGCTTTCTAGTTAAGACACGAAGCCTTCAGTTAACTAACGTATACTTTAGTTCAAACAACAACACTACCGTTACTCACCAACACTACCGTTACTCACCTACACCGTCTAGAAGTCACCACAATGTCCCGTTAGCATTAACAGCTTAACGGTTAGCGCAGTTTAGCCGTTGACATGTGGACGCAGCTAACTACCCCTCTAGCTGTAATACTGTAACAACACGTTACTGTAACAACACGTTACTGTAACAACACGTTACCGTGATGACAAGTTACTGTAACGTTACAACACATTAATACCATTCAGACTAACCAGTCAGAAACAACGTCCTCCCTGTTTGAAAGCTTCTTGTCCATACAAGCCTCGCTAGCATCAGCTAGTTGCTAGCTGTCCTTAACTAAGCTAACGTTACTAGTGTTTACGTTAACTGTTGTCATGGTAATATCTACCGTATCTGTTAATGTATCACACCATATAACTCTGAATACAAATATGACACAATTTCAACTATATCAAACGAAAAATAAGTGCAAACTTACCTGTGTGGAGTCAGCCTGGAGCTCCGGTGCAGACAGACAGACTGGGGGGCGGAGTACTTCAAACTTCAACTCTGAAAGTTGTCTTTCCCTCCATTCACAACAAAGACACGAGAGTTATCTGAACTTTCGCCCCTTGTGTTGACTCACAACCTACAGTCTGTGTTCACAACTGAAAGATAGAAGTATTATGAACTAATTTAATGGATTTGACGCCAACTTAATGTCTGATTTGCTGGACTGACTTATATGTTTGACTCAAATGTTAATAACGTTTATTTCAAAGTCTTAACAACTTGAAACGCTTTTTTATGCCAACAAATACAAGTTAGAGTTTTTACAGTGTACTGCATGAAAAAAACTGCATGGTTTTTGCCCCAAACTGCATGTGATTATCATAAAGTGGGCATGTCTGTAAAGGGGAGACTCGTGGGTACCCAGAGAACCCATTGTAATATAAAATTCTCTCTGAAGTGTATGCATAGCTTACAAGAGGCAACCTTTGGTAGAGGGTAATGCAACTAACTGATCACAAAAGTGTCATTTGAGAAAGAAAACATGTAGAGTAAAAGCACAAATTCCGCTCACAAAATATGCTGTATTTTTATAACTTATTTATGCAAATAAAATCAAAATACGTATTCACATATCTGGAGGTCAGAGGTCAAGGGACCCTCTTGAAAATGGCCATGCCAGTTTTTCCTCAATAAAATTTAGCCCAAATTTGGAGCGTTATTTAGCTTCTTTCCTGACATGTTAGCATAACATGGTTGGTACAATTCCTTAGGTTTTATAGTTCCATATGATATCTGTAGTTCACTCTAGCCCTAAAAGTGAAACTGCTTGAGCCTCTGAAAGACAGTAAAGTCGGTCGGGATCGCCCCCAGACCCGCGGGTCTCTTAGGGTTAAATGCAGTTTTTTCAAAATGAGTATTTCTCACACTGAGCCAGAAATCTCCACTTCAGTAGCACTTACATACACCAAACTTTCCAATTGCATTCCTATCTATATTCTGAAGGATTTTAACGAGGATTTTTTTCATATATCATTCATAGCCTGATTTAAAGACCATTTTATTCCTAAAAACATGGCGAAAATGGATTTTTCATGGCTGCTGACAGTATTTTCTGATTTATGGAATGATAAAAAGGGATATCCAAAAGTCCCTCTGTAAAAACCTTTGACCATAATATGTCAACTAAATGAAACACGAATTTTGAACCTGGCTTTATATAAAATTCAGGTATCTATTCTGGAAATGTATGCAAATTAGCTCATATTTGATAAAATGATGCCTTATTTGCATATTTAAACATAGAATTTCAGAAAACTTAAAAAAAATAATTGTCTTAAAGGTCTCATATTATGCTCATTTCCAGGTTCATAGATGTATTTTAATGTTGTACTAGAACATGTTTACATGCTGTAATGTTCAAAAAACCTTTATTCCTCTTAAGTGTCTCTCTCACTAAGCCTGCTCAGAGCCTCTGTCTGAGAGACCCTGATTTAGAGCCTGTCTCCTCCCACTCTGCTCTGATTGGTCAGCGTTTCCTGCTGTCCTGTCAATCAAACGTCCTCAACACAGCGTCACTATCTCCCCCTCCCTGTAGCTCAGCTCTCCGTGAGCGCTGGGCTACAGGGGAGAAGCCGCTAGGAAGAGTTTATAAACTACTTCAAAGTTTATAAACCAGAAACTTCACACAGCGCACGTTACCGGAGGAATCTGATCCGAAATCGGCGAAAAAAGAATAACATCTGCGGCCAAGGCTCCAGGTTTTCCTGACCTTTTTTCTCCGGTAAATAATTCTATTTATAGCTCTGTTAGTTAACTCAGTGTTTACATTCTGCATCAACTCTGTAAACCGTAAACATCCACTCTGTTTTACGTTTGTCTTTACAGATCCATCTGTGAGAAATGACCGACAGAATCATCCCAGAGGAGGAGAAAACATTAGCAGTGAGCAGATGGTAGATACAGAGCTAACCCGTTAGCATGTAGCTACATGCTACCGCTATGAGACTGTGTGTAAACACAGCGAACATCAGGGTGGAGAATAAAAGATGTGAAACAGAAGTCAGTTCATTATTTCTGGTAAAAGACAGCTGATAAACGTAGTAAAGTAATCAGAGTAATGGTATATTATTTACTGTAGGAGCTGTCTCTGTGTTACCATGACTACAGACCGGTTGACGTTACACTCACCGGAGCTTACCATGCTGAAATAGACTTTTCCTGTCTCTGTCTACATAACTGAAGGTGGAATTAAAAATGCTGTGAATAATTAATATTGTCATCTGTCTACTCAAATAAAGTTTGACTGTGAAACAGAAATGTGTTGTGTTGCTTACAGTCACTATTTACTACCTGTACTCTTCTACATGCATCACATCAAATTAATATTTCATATCAGCTGTTGAAACAGTGTAATTACATAAAGCCTTTGTGAAAGAACATGTTATATTTAGATGATGGGAGTACATGAGGACTGTTCTGCTGGTTCTTGCAGACTTTACTTATAGTTTACGAGGCGGATGAGAGAGTGACGCTCTGTGGGCGGGGTCAGCTAGCTGGAGGTTCTGCTCTGGTTCCACCAGGAAACCCTTATATGGGTTGCAATTCGCTAACGACGTCACCAATGTAAGGAAAAGCTGCTCAGTGATTTTCCACACCCATTTCTGGACAGATGGAGCGGGAGAAAAAGAGAGAGGATGGTCTTTTATGATACTATGGTGACCTGTAGACACACTGGGGACAGATATTGATGTTTAAAAGACATGGAAAAGTGCATGTTGCATAATAGGTGACCTTTAATGTAAGTTGTTGTGCCTTCAGTTTTGGGGAAGTAGCGCCCCCTCCTGGGCCTTTTTATTTCTCGTTTATTTTGACATGCACTTTGACCCGGAACCGGAAGTCGGCCATTTTAGTTTCAGAATGCAGCCACATTTTCGCTAATTGGTCTCAATAACCATCTGCTGTAATCCTGCCTTTTGTTTATGCCTTCGAAAGCATCGTCTGTAAGTATTTGTTTAGCACAGACCATAGAACAGTATCTTGATTGTATTTTTGTGAAATATATTTTATAAAGCCTTATTTTGATACTTGCTAGTTTAACCACATGTGATTGTCATTTACTGTTGTTATTGATTATTATCATTACATACAGTATCATACAGTTAGAGAAGCTATGTGAAGTTTATACTGTAACATATCATTTGATTATGCATGTGCTGATTGCACTCTTTGTTTATCTCTTCAGTTTCACTCCTATTCATACTGTATATGAGGGTGCCGCCGAATAAAGCACCAGAAGCTTGGACGCTATATCCTGACTCACGTATTCATTTGAATGGAGTTTGGCTTACTGCTGAATTGTGTACCTACGCACACACACAAGGAGAGCAGGACAGTGAAAAGACGGATACGCAGCTGGCTAAACAACACTACAGCAGCAGATCGCAGTGAGTAACAGACATCATGGACGGAAAGGACTTCCAAGGCTCTACACCAAAGGAAACACAGAGTTTACGAGATGGAGCATCGGTCAACAGTTCCCAACATTCTGTTTCGACTCGATCATCTAGATCAGTGGTCTCAAACTCAATTTACCTGGGGGCCGCTGGAGGCAGAGTCTGGGTGAGGCTGGGCCGCATCAGGTATTCCACAAAAAGCTTTGTTAAAAAAACATGAACTGTCCTGAACATGAATGGAACATTGAAGAACATGAACGGTTCTTCTGAACATGGCTTCTCTTGCCTACTCCTTGCTGCCAGAGATCTGGCAGCGTTTCCTCTCACATAGCTGAGCCACATTTGGCTTGAGGGAGGAAGCAGTTGAGACCCTCAGTATGGCTTGAAGATGATCATCAGTAAGTCTGGACCTGTACTTGGACTTAATGAAGTTCATGGTGGAGAAGAGCTTTTCGCACAGATATGTGCTCCCAAAAAGGCACATGGTCCGCCTGAACATTCGGGAAAGCTCAGGGAAGCTGGGGGGCAATTCTCTCAAAAATTGCCCAAGCTTGTCTGCTTTTCCACTCACCTCCCTGAACTTGGCTTTGAGGTCAGAGTTGCACTGCAGGTCAATGAGCTCCATTTGAAGCACAGGAGGGGCATCTTGCACATCGAAGGAGAAGGGGTCTGCAAAAATTTGAAAAGTGGCTCTGTGCGTCTTGAAGTCTGCAAATCTGTGATCAAATTCCTCCTGTAGCTTCACAATGGCATCAACATACTTCTCACCACTGAATGGTGTGCCTGCATCCACGAGTGCCTTGCATGCTGGGAAATGGCAAAGGTTTGTCTGAGAGAGCTGGGCTTTCCATAACACAAGTTTTGTGGAGAATGCTCTCAAGTTGTCATAGGCAGCACTGACGAGCTGCCCCTGGCCTTGTAACTTCTTGTTCAGTACATTCAGCTCATGCGTGATGTCAACAAGAAAAGCTAAGTCCATGAGCCATTTGGGATCACTTAGCACAGGAACAGCCACCCCATCCTTCTCCATGAAGGCTTTCACTTCTGCTCTCAACTCAAACAATCTCTTCAAGACCTTTCCCCTGCTGAGCCAACGTACCTCGGTGAAGTAGAGCACATCCTCATATTCCGACTCCATTTCCTGTAAAAAAGCACGGAACTGCCGGTGCTTTAAGCCCCTGGATCTGATTTGGTTGATGCATTTCACAACGACAGACATCACATTGTCAAACTTCAGGCATTTGTTGCAAAGGGCCTGCTGATGGATAATGCAGTGCAGAGCAATGGCCTCCTCCACACCCTCCTCTTCCAGTTTTCTTTGAACAAGTGCCACCAGTCCATTTTTCCTCCCTGTCATTGATGGCGCTCCGTCGGTTGTTATTCCAACAAACCTCTTCCATGGCAAACCGGCATCCACAATGGCATCACACAGCTGGCGAAATATCTCCTGAGCGGTGGTCTGGCCATGCATTGGAATTACTGTGAGCAACTCCTCCATCACTTCAAAATTGTCATCAACACCACGGACATACATTGCGAGCTGGGCAGTGTCAGTGATGTCTGTGCTCTCATCAAGAGCGACTGAGTATGCATGGAAACATTTGGCTTTCTCACGCAGTTGATCATAAATGTTACTTGACAGGTCAGAAATGCGCTCTGCCACGGTGTTGGCAGAAAGGCTGATGTTGCTAAACTGACCCTTCTTTTCCGGACAGACTATACTTGCAGCCTGTAATATGCACTTTTTGACAAACTCGCCTTCTGTGAATGGCTTTCCCGCCTTAGCAATCATCTCACTAACCACGTAGCTAGCTTCGACTGCTGCATCATTCTCTTTGGTTGCTTTCTTGAAGAAATCTTGTTGCCTCAGTAGACATGTTTTAAGATTGGCAACCCGGTTGGCTCTATCATCTCCCTGGTATTTTGCATACTCCTCAGCATGCCTAGTTGAGTAATGACGTTTCAGGTTGTATTCCTTGTGCACCGCAACTTTCTCTGTGCAAATAAGACACGTCGGGGTGCCCCTGTGCTCAACAAAGAAATATTGCGTCTCCCACTTCTCCTGAAATTGTCTGTGCTCGTCACCAACCTTTCTCTTCACTGCAGGCTTGGAAAAAGACATGATTGGGGCTCACAAAAACAACAAAACCAACTAGTTTACTAGCTATCTGCATTACAACTCCTTATCCTCTCCCGCTTCTCGTCTCCTGCCCTCCGCGTCACTCTCTCCTCAAGCCTCTGCCAATCACAGGTGGCTATCTTCACAAGTCAATGTCAATGCTGCGTTCGCTGACATCATGTAAACCTGACTAACTACAGTAACAGAACTTGTAACTTAAAAGTGGACCCCACATCACCCAGTCGTTACACTATATATTCATTCCACTTGGTGTCACTCCGCAATAAAGTTGTGCCTGCTGTGTTTGTGTTGCTCTGCAATTACACCACCAAACCGCTAGTTGGCGGCGGCGTCTCTATGAGTTTCCTTCTTCTTCTTCTTCTTCTTCTTGTACTACAAACAGAAACTGAGCGGAGTTGGAGCTAATAACTGTTGAACCACAGAACTTTTACTGACATTACTGGAACGCCGAAAAGAGAAAATATATCTGAGTGGATTTGTGTGAACAAACATTGAAAAGATCGAGGCAGAGAGAAGTTGAACTTTATGTGGTTGTCCGGGGTCCTGGCCGCTCAGCATCGCTGAGAGACTGGACCAATCACAGCTGTTGCGGTCTGCGTCGCCGCGACGTGTAGTTACATTTCTGGAGAGGTGCACGTCAGGCTACGGCGTCGATTCAACGCAGATGCTTTGATGCTTGCATCAAGCCCGGCCGATTGCCCGTCCCCGGGAGCCATATACCCCACTGTGATTGGTAGGTTCGTTCAGCTCGGGCTCGCGCAACAAAGGGACCTTCCACACACAACGCGGCAAAGTGCCATTCACATAAAACTCGTGGGCCGAGGGCGCCTGGTTAGCTCAGTTGGTAGAGCGGGCGCCCATGTAACACGGCTTGGTCCTGACCGTGGCGGCCCGGGTTCGAATCCGGCCTGTGGCCCTTTCCGCATCCACTCTCTCTCCCCCCTTCCCAAAACTCTATCCACTGTCCTGTCAATAAAAATGAAAAAATGCCCCCAAAAAAATAACTTTAAAAAAAAAAAAAAAAAAAAAAAACGCGGGCCGCACTAACATTAAACTTTCATATCAAGGTGGGGGCCACAAAATATCGTCTCGCGGGCCGCAATTGGCCCGCGGGCCGCGAGTTTGAGACCCCTGATCTAGATCATCAGTCAGTGCTGCAGCAGCAAGAGCAAGAGCCAAGGCAGAGGCTGCACGAGCACGTGTTGCATTTGCAGAGAGGGAGATTGACATTAAAGTTGACAAAGCTAGACTAGAGGCTAATCTGGATGCCCTGCATCTTGAAAAGGAGGCTGCAGCTGCTATTGCCCAGGCAGAGATATTGGAGGCAGCAGCAGAGCATGAGGGTGAGGAGCATCACAACAGGAAAAGCCACCCAATAACAGTACAAGGCACACATGAACGTGTGAGTGACTATGTCAGGGACCAAGCCACACGTATTAGCCAGCAGTCTGAGTCAGCTTTAAACTTACCACATGAGCAACAATCGAAGCAACCCATTAGGCTTACATCTCAAGATTCTCATAAGGTTTTGGAGGAAGATGGCAACCAGTATGCTGTAGGTCATGCCAGTCCCATGCCATTTAACTCACAACTAAGGTCAGAGATACCCCAGACCTCACAGATACCTCACAAATCTCATTCATCTGTCCAGCTACAAAGCATAAATGCCCCTCACGTTAAAAAAGAGGCAATACTGCAAGGGCCAGGCAATGACATTTGGCATCAAAGGCCCAGGTCTAATGCCCCTCAGTATGCAGCTACGTCACATGCAGGACGTTATCCAGAGTCTTCAGTTATGATGGATATGGCAAAGTATCTGGCACGCAAAGAGCTTGTGAGCACCGGCCTATCACACTTTGATGACCGTCCAGAAAACTATAGAGCATGGAGGTCATCTTTCCTCAATACAATAAGAGACTTGGACCTTACTGCTGGTGAAGAGATGGACTTGCTGTCAAAATGGCTTGGTAAAGAGTCATCAGAATACGTCAGGCGTTTGAGGGCAGTTCATATAAGCAACCCAGAAGCAGCTTTAAAAATCACCTGGGACAGGCTTGATGGATGTTACAGCGCTCCTGAGGTCATAGAAAGTGCTCTTTTTAAGAAGCTGGACAGCTTTCCCAAGATCTCAAATAAGGACAACTACAAGTTAAGAGAACTAGGGGACCTGTTAACAGAGCTACTCTCAGCTAAGGAAGATGGCTATCTACCAGGCTTGGCATACTTGGACACCGCACGCGGCATCAGCCCCATCGTGGAAAAGCTGCCATACAGCTTACAGGAGAAATGGATTTCTCAGGGATCAAGGTATAAGGAGGAGTATCATGTCTCTTACCCCCCTTTTTCTTTCTTCACTCATTTCATCTGCCACCAGGCTAAAACAAGAAATGATCCCAGCTTCGCACTTCCAAGCCACAGCTATCCTCAGAGTGAGAAACCTCCCTTAAAGCGCATAAGTTTCAGAACCCCAGTGTCTGTGCATACAACTAATGTCTCCCCTGCTGCAGCTCGGTACGAAACAGCATCTAAAGACAATCTAGCTAGACACTGCCCCATCCATAACAAGCCACACCCCCTGAGGAAATGCCGTGGCTTCAGATTGAAAACCATTGAGGAACGGAAAGCCTACCTGAAAGAGCAAGGGATCTGCTTCAAATGCTGCTCATCATCTTCGCATCTCGCCCGCAACTGCAAAGTCACATTGAAGTGTGATGAGTGCACCAGTCACAGTCATCTTACAGCTCTGCATCCTGGTTCACCTCCATGGGCATTCAAGGCCTTCAACGCCCCATCAGAGGACGGCGGGGAGGAGGAAGAGGAAAAAGAGGATACTTCGTTAGCACCAGCTGTGAACTCTCTATGCACTGAGGTTTGTGGCGGCAGCCTTAAGGCAAAGTCCTGCTCTAAGATCTGCCTCGTCAAGGTCTATCCTACAGGTCACCAGGAGAATGCTGTCAGGATGTATGCTATGCTCGATGACCAGAGCAACAGATCATTAGCCAGGTCAGGGTTTTTTGATCTGTTCGGCATCCACGGTGGTACATTCCCCTACACCTTGAAGACATGCGCCGGCACGAGGGAGAGTTCAGGCAGAAGAGCGACTGGCTATCAGATTGAAGAACTGAATGGTGGAGTCAGCCTTAAACTCCCAACATTGATCGAATGTAATGACATTCCAGATAATCGTGAAGAAATTCCAACACCTGAGGCCGCTCTCCATCACCCCCACCTCCAGAACATTGCAGCTGAGATCCCAGCTCTAGATCATAAAGCCCACATCCTACTTCTGCTTGGGAGAGACATTCTTGCAGCTCACAAGGTGAGGCGGCAGATCAACGGTCCTGGCAGCACACCTTTCGCTCAGAAGTTAGACCTAGGATGGGTCTTGGTGGGTGATGTATGCTTGGGGAATGTCCATAAGCCCACAGTTCACAACTTTAAGACAAACATCCTAGAAAACGGAAGACCGTCACTGTTCAGACCATGTACAAGTCATGTCCACCTTAAAGAAAAGGTTGATTCCAGCTCGCTGCATAGTCTCTCTCAAGGTCGCTGGAAAGGTAGAATGGATGAAGACGCCCTTGGGCTCACTGTTTTCAAGAGAACAGTAGATGATGATGAGCGTGCACTCTCCATAGAGGATGAACACTTTTTAAAGATCATGGATGAAGAGGTTTTCCAGGACGAGTCCAACAGCTGGGTGGCGCCTCTGCCATTCAGGTCTCCAAGGCCACCTCTGCCAAACAATCGAGAGCAAGCTGTGACCCGTCTCTCTTCTCTACGGCGCACACTAGAGCGAAAGCCAAAAAGGAAAGAGCAGTTTGTTGCTTTCATGCAAAAGGTATTCGACAACAACCACGCAGAGCGAGCACCTCCACTGGCGAATGGAAAAGAGTGCTGGTATTTACCAACATTTGGAGTGTATCACCCTAGAAAGCCAGACCAAATTCGAGTGGTTTTCGACTCTAGTGCTCAATACCATGGCATCTCTTTGAACAATGTCCTGCTCACTGGACCGGACCTGAATAAAAGTCTCTTGGGTGTCCTGATCCGCTTCAGGAAGGAGCGTGTGGCAGTGATTGCGGACATTCAGCAAATGTTTCATTGCTTTATTGTGAGAGAAGATCATCGAGACTACTTACGCTTTCTCTGGTATCGTGACAATGACCCAAGCAAGGATGTTGTCGAGTACAGGATGAGGGTCCATGTGTTTGGCAACAGCCCTTCACCAGCCGTGGCCACCTGCGGCCTCAGAAGAGCCGCTATGAAGGGAGAACAGCGACATGGGCCAGATACCAGACTCTTTGTGGAACGTGAGTTCTATGTGGATGACGGACTCATTTCCATGCCAACTGAGGAGGAAGCAATCACCCTGCTAAAGAGAACACAAGCCTCCCTCTCTGAGTCAAACTTGAGGCTTCACAAGATATCATCAAACAGCATAGATGTCCTGAGAGCATTTCCAGTAGAAGACCATGCGAAGGACATCAAGGACCTCGACCTGGGTGGAGAAGCCATTCCCACACAACGCAGCCTTGGTTTGAGCTGGGAAGTTTCTACTGACACATTCACTTTCCAGGCATCTGACAGTGACAAGCCATTCACACGTCGTGGAGTTCTGTCCACAGTAAATAGCCTCTTCGATCCTCTTGGGTTCATTGCTCCTGTCACTATTCAAGGGAGATTCCTACTCAGAGAACTGTCTATGGAAGTAAGTGACTGGGATGCTCCACTCCCACAAGAGAAATGCAGTGTGTGGGAGGCATGGAGGGACTCACTACAAGACCTGCAGCAGCTTCATATCCCTCAAGCTTACACAGTCAGCTCTCCCTCAAAAGCCAAGAAAAAGGAAATCTGCATTTTCTCAGACGCCTCAACCAAAGCCATCGGTGCCGTGGCATACCTCAAGACAACTGATGAGGATGGTCAGATCAGCATCGGCTTCATTCTAGGAAAGGCAAGACTGGCACCACAAGCTGAGCCCACCATACCAAGACTAGAGCTGTGCGCAGCAGTACTAGCTGTAGAAATGGCCGAGCTTATTGTTCGGGAGATGGACTTCCAGCTTGATGCAGTCACCTTCTACTGTGACAGTAAGGTGGTACTTGGATATATACATAATGAGTCAAAACGGTTCTATGTATACGTCCACAATAGAGTTCAAAGAATTCGACAATCTACACAGCCAAGGCAGTGGCAGTATGTACCCACGGAGAATAATCCTGCCGATCATGCTTCCAGGTCTGTCCATGCCTCTGAGCTCGCCAATTCCAACTGGCTCACAGGACCAGCGTTCTTGTATGTACCACACAAAACCTGCAGTGAACAGCAAGACGTCTTCAAGCTCATTGACCCAGACTCAGATACAGAGATCCGACCACAAGTGACAAGCTGCGTCACTAGCACAAGGGACAAGCCTCTCACGCCTGAGAGGTTTAAGAGATTCTCTTCCTGGAAGTCTTTGCAAAGAGCAGTTGCAACACTCATTCATGTAGTTCATTCTTTCCAGTCCGCGACCCAAGTCCCTACTGAATGCAGAGGTTGGCATCAGTGTTCAAAACCCCACACTGTCAGTGAGCTGTCCAAGGCAATGAAAACAATAATTCGGTCTGTGCAGAAGGCAACCTTCTCTGAGGAATTAGACCTTCTTTCTAAGGGAGGTAACATCAACAAGAAAAGTCCACTGGCTAAGCTAAATCCACTTATAGATGAGGATGGTCTGCTTCGAGTTGGAGGCAGACTTAAGCTGGCAGACCTGAGCAGCCAAGAGAAAAACCCAATCATTTTGCCTGGCAAGCATCATGTCTCCACATTGCTCATACGACACTATCATGAGCGAGTTGAGCATCAAGGTCGCACCTTCACGGAGGGAGCCATTCGAACTGCTGGAATATGGCTGATAGGTGGCAAGAGATGCATAAGCAGCATTCTTCATGGATGTGTCACTTGTCGGAAGCTTCGAGGTAAAATTGAGAGGCAGAAGATGTCAGACTTACCAGAGGGGCGGCTAAGCACTTCACCACCTTTCACTTACACAGGTGTGGATGTCTTCGGCCCTGGGACTGTGGCGGCAAGGCGCACTAGAGGAGGCCTAGCCCACAGTAAGCGCTGGGCAGTGCTCTACACTTGCCTGAGCATTCGCGCTGTCCACATAGAAGTGATTGAGTCCATGGATGCTTCATCCTTCATTAACTCACTCAGAAGGTTCTTTGCCATCCGTGGCCCCTCTCAACAGATACACTCCGACTGCGGAACCAATTTTGTTGGTGCATGCAACGAACTTGAGTTCCACAAGGTGATGAAGGACTCAAAAGTACAGAGGTACGTCAACAGTCAAGGCTGCACATGGGATTTCAATCCACCTCACTCTTCACACATGGGTGGCGCGTGGGAGCGCATGATTGGAGTGGCACGGAGAATCTTGGATTCTATGCTGATGCGCACGGACTCCTTCAGCTTGTCTCATGAGGTCCTCTGCACCCTCATGGCGGAAGTGACAGCCATTATCAACTCCAGGCCTCTAGTTCCAGTCTCGTCAGATGCAGACTCACCTCTGATACTTACCCCGGCAATGATCCTCACTCAGAGGCAGAGCGTGCCACCTCCACCTGGAAAGTTCACAGAAAAGGATCTCTATAAACAGCAGTGGCGTCAAGTGCAGAGCTTAGCCGACCAGTTTTGGACTCGCTGGAAACGAGAATATCTGCAGACCCTGCAGGTTCGTCACAAATGGCAAGAGTCATGTCCTAACATCGAAGTAGACGACATTGTGCTGCTGAGAGACATCAAAGCAGCCCGAAATGACTGGCCTATGGCACTCGTTACGTGCACCTTTCCCAGCGATGATGGAAGAGTTCGCAAAGTAGAGCTCAAGGTGACCAAGCAAGGGTCAAGCAAAAAGTTCCTCAGGCCTGTATCTGAGATCATTCTCCTTCTGAAAAAGTAGGACTGAGACCCTTTAATTGTTGTTCAGTTATCTATATGTGGCAACTTTACAGATACCAGGCGGGGAGTGTTGTGCCTTCAGTTTTGGGGAAGTAGCGCCCCCTCCTGGGCCTTTTTATTTCTCGTTTATTTTGACATGCACTTTGACCCGGAACCGGAAGTCGGCCATTTTAGTTTCAGAATGCAGCCACATTTTCGCTAATTGGTCTCAATAACCATCTGCTGTAATCCTGCCTTTTGTTTATGCCTTCGAAAGCATCGTCTGTAAGTATTTGTTTAGCACAGACCATAGAACAGTATCTTGATTGTATTTTCGTGAAATATATTTTATAAAGCCTTATTTTGATACTTGCTAGTTTAACCACATGTGATTGTCATTTACTGTTGTTATTGATTATTATCATTACATACAGTATCATACAGTTAGAGAAGCTATGTGAAGTTTATACTGTAACATATCATTTGATTATGCATGTGCTGATTGCACTCTTTGTTTATCTCTTCAGTTTCACTCCTATTCATACTGTATATGAGGGTGCCGCCGAATAAAGCACCAGGAGCTTGGACGCTATATCCTGACTCACGTATTCATTTGAATGGAGTTTGGCTTACTGCTGAATTGTGTACCTACGCACACACACAAGGAGAGCAGGACATAAGTAATCAATTTAGTTAAAATGTTTACCCTATTCACCTTAAGTGTTTCCCCCTAACGTACTTCTTATGAATGTATGAAATCAATCAATCATCAATCATGCTTTATTTATATAGCACCTTTCAAACAAGTCAAATGCAATTCAAAGTGCTGGACAGACGATTGACAAAAATGTAGAATGTTAAAACTGGATTTAGAGACTAATGCACACCAAAACAACCAATATAAAAGTTCATTGAATAAGAAAGCAATAAAAGATGAGTATTTAAGATAATAAAAGATAAATAAAATACAAGGAAATAAAAACAATAAAAATAAATAAATCAAAATTATGAAACTACACAAAATAAGCAGATTGTATTAAAATAATGAAATTTTAATAAAATAGAATAAAAGAGATAATGATCAACAATAAAATGTTGATAAAGCAAAATATAGTAACATAAACACTATAATGATGATGATAAATAAAATAAGTGTAAACAATAAAACCATAAAATTATGAAATTATAAAACACTACATAAAAGCCAGACTAAATAGATGGGTTTTTAGTTTACGTTTAACAATATCAATATTTTCAGCTCCTCTCAGTTCCTCTGAAAGACTCTATCCTTAAACTGGAGAGTTTCCATCACATGAAAAACAGATTTATCTTTGAAAGAGCTATAGAGTTGTACTTATTTAGATAGAATATGAACTAGATGCTGTATTTCATCAACGAGAATAACCGCTGCAAGAAGACTGAGACTTAATAACTCAATATGAAAGGAGCTTTATTTTGACTCCCAGTGATGAATTTCTCTTGACACCCTCACTGGCAGAGGAAGTTTCCTGACTGCGCTCCGGAGTGAAGCCGTTTCTGTTGTTCAAGTGGATTTTTTTTCCAACTCCTCGAGTCATCTTTATGTCTCTCTAATTTCATCTCTGATCCGTCTCTGCCATGGCGTTGCCGCGTCGGGCAGAAGCAATACAGGAATGAAAGAGGAGGAATGGATTTGTTGTCACGCCGCCATCAACTTTCAGCACTCTTGACACTGAGAGTAAGGTAAAGAAAATGAAACCCGGATCCCTCTGAGACCTAAAGTATTGTGTCTTTTCAACAGGATATGATGCAGAGTTTAGTTTCATTATCAGTTGAGGTATCTGTGGAGTGTGGGGGTAGATTTTTTTCCTTGAACTTGCTCTCTATTTTCTTCCTTAGCTCTCTCCCGTCGCTGACGTCACCGGGGTCCATTCTGAATGCTGTGACTCATAAGAGACTTACATTCTCTCCTTGTCTGGCATTAGCAATTACCGCCAGCGTGGAAAGGTCAGGAGATGTTTTTAAAATGCGAACCAGGCCTTTGCCCGACTGCTCTGCTGTCATACATTTATTGGGTATCAAATGAGGCTTCCGCACGTCGTGCCAAGTAGAAAGCCTTGACATTCTGAGATTTTATAACCAAGGTGAAAGTCTGTCAGACGCTCTGTCTCTCTCCGTCCTTTGTTTGTTATTGAAGGCTAATCCTTGGTGTTTGTTAACTCAAAATTATTTAGCAAATGAACTGTGTTATATGTGTTTTACAGATGTGAGATCCTTAAAGCATTATTTCCTCTCTAAAGGCAGAAGGTCTTGTGGTATTCTTCTGGCAGCTCGGATGACATCTTCAGTGTTGACTTTATCTCCAAATTCAATCTCTCTGTGCTCCAGTATTCCCTGCTGTCCTCGTCCAATGACGAAGACCCCACCGAGGACAAAGCCCTCTCCCAAAAGGTTTCCCCAGAAGCCCTTCTTAAAGCCCTGTAGGCCATTCATCCACACCCCAACACGCAGGAACTCCACAAGACCCATCTTCTACTCACAGGGTCATAAAAACACCTTTTTTTTATCCAAGAAGATCTTCCCTTTGAAGTACGGTCTGAAGTTCCAGACCTCAGTACCGACGTCCTCCTTCACCACAGCTTAAAGACGGACCCCGAACTCATAGACTACACAGACTAGAAGTTTTAATGTAGATTCAGCTCCTGTTTGGGCTCTAAATGTATTTTTTTTTAATTACCATAACTGGCGGCAGATATAATAGATATGGATTTAATTGACTGTGCTCTATTTTAGAGATAATTATACAAACCTGGAGAGACAATTTTCAGCAAGCTAGACAATTAATTCCCATGTTCGAAGGATGTTTAATGTACGTTAAGGTTGATAACAGAGCTGTCAAATATGTGCAGCAAGCACATTACATATCATAATTAGTTATTTCGACAATTCATACCAGACTCGTGCACACAAACACTCACACATATATTTCAGGTAACATACGTATATTTTAGATAACCCTTCACATTCTTATCTACATTTTTAATTGCTATTTATTTCATTCACAATCCTGTTCATTAAAGCAGCAGTAGGCAGAATATTTTTGGCATCATTGGGCAAAAATTCCATAATGAGCTTTCAGCATATTGTAATTGAAGTGTTCTGAGAGAAAACTAGACTTCTGCTCCTCCTCATGTCTCTGTTTTCAGGCTTTAGAACATCTAGCCCGTGACGGGAGACTTTGACCAATCACAGGTCATTTCAGAGAGAGAGCGTTCCTATTGGCTGTTCATTCAACGGAGACAGCTGTCAATCACTCGCAAACTCCGATCAAACTAGGCAGCGCTGATCAAATATGAATCAATATTCTATTACTGTAATGCCTATTTCTCTCCTCAGATGTTTTCAGAAACATCTTGTAGTGTACTGTTTAGCTGTAAAATGAGAAAGCTAGCTCCGGCTGGTGGGCGGTGCTTGTTATTTCCTCAACTGATCTCAACATGGCGGCTGGGTCACAAACTTTCTCATTTTACAGCTAAACAGTACACTACAAGATGTTTCTGAAAACCTTTTACGCGAGAAATAGTCATTACAGTAACAGAATATTGATCCATATTTGATCAGCGCTGCCTAGTTTGACCGTTTGATCGGAGATCAGAGACGGCAAGGCTCCAGATCGGCTCTGATTGGTTGTTTTCCTCAGATCTGTGAAATCTTGCAGATGCCGTTTGGAGCACCGGAGGACACAGAGACACATGATTACCTGTCTCATGCATTACTGTCAGGATATAGTGACCGTTTTATAAAAATAACTTTTTTTAAGCATATTTGCTCCAATGCTACCCACTGCTGCTTCAAGCTGAGTCTGTAGCTCTTTCAGCAGAGGGGTAAGGTTTGCCCACTCTCCTCCAATTTGATTGTAATGGTAAAGTGTGAGCCCTAATGTGAGCCTAATTCACTTCACCCCTCAGCAGTTTAGGCTTTGCCTCATCCATCTCACTTAGAAACTGCACAGCTAGCCACATCCCCGCTGTATAAAGACATCAGCTTTATTACACTCCCTAACACAAGGATGCTAAATTATTTATCTATTTAGCTGTGCTATTGCAAATAACTGTTAGCCACAGAGAAGCAGGATTCTAGTTATAGTCTGTCCTGTCCACTACTCTGCTGTACTGGATTGTGAGGGAGGCGCATGAATAACAAAGATAAAGGGAAAACATTTTTCAAAGGTCACATCCGTATATATCAGATTTTGTTTGGTTTGCATCGTAGGGACTCTGTGGACGTCTATAAACACAGTGCTAACTGTAATTTAGCTGTCATCTTTTGGCAACCTGTTCTTTTTTTTTAAATGAAATAATTCAGAAGTGCATTCATGTATTAAAAAAAATCTGAAGAGCTGTGACAGCAAAACAGGTGTTCTATTCACATCAGCAACTTGATAGGAATATTAAAAAGCAGGGATAAAGAGCGCACGCATCATAGGCTTACAAATGAGACGAGCCAGTCTTTGTAGCAAGAAAAGATGAATACTGTCCCATATGTAATTATAGGAAATGCATGCTGGGATATAGATTTGCTCCAAGCTAAATGGAACACAAGATGGATCGTGGCCTTTGATGAATGCATTTTCTATGTCAAAAACATGAGAAAGCACTAGGTGTGCCATGGCAGAACCCTGTAGCTACAGCTTGTGGTTGCAGTTTTACATGCAATATGCATCCATCACATGTTGCTACTTATTAGCTAACCTTTTTGCAGATTCACTAAAATATTTGAAATATTCTGATTATATAGTGAATGCCTTTAAAGGAGCAGTGTGCAACATTTTGGGAGATCTATTTGAAGATATGGAATATAATATTCATAACTATGTTTTCGTTAGTGTATAATCACCTATTTTAGTTAACATAGAATAAGCCCTTCATATCTACATAGGGAGCTGGTCGTCTTCCACGGAGTCTGCCATGTTGCTCCGCCATGTTTCTACAGTAGCCCAGAACAGACAAACCAAACATTGGCTTGAGCGAGAGCCTTTCACGTTTTTACGTTACCTGAAGGCCACCGTAGTTCTCCGACACGCTTGTAAAACTGCAGTAGCGTTAGCCACAGAGTGCAAAACTGTGGTGTCGCCAGCCGCTGTCTGACTTCTTTGCCCCTAAAGTAGTGTTATTATGGTAAGAATGGCCTCTGGGCGAGGCGAAGAACGTTCCCATGGTTTTGCACTCGGCAGCTCACCTTACCGCAGTTTTTGAAAGGGAGGAGTGACTCGAGGGGTACTCGATAGATGCCGCCAAATCCTACACACTGTCCCTTCAAGGCGAGACACTACAGGCCAAAAAAATTAACTTTTTAATGCACTGGTCAATTTTGGGCTATTTTGCTTCCATTTGATGTCTTCTTTCAGACTAGTGGATAAAAAAATATCCAAAATACACATTTAGCTGTTTATTTTTCTACACTTTGTCTATTTGCGTTTGTAGATTTCTCCTAAATTCCCCCAAAGTTACCATTAGATAATGCCTCATTTGCATATTTAAACATAAAATTTCAGAAAACTTGTAACACAAAAAATAATTGTCTTAATGTAAGGTGGTGAACAATGTTTCCACGGTTTGGCACTCGGCGGTTCACGTTTCCGTAGTCTTGGAAAGGGAGAAGTGAGCGGAGGGGTACTCGGTTGCATTCTGCAACCACACCATTAGATGTTGCCAAATGCTACAGACTGTCCCTTTAAACAAGCATTTTTATTCCCATAATGAATAAACAATTGTAATTAGGACATAGTTGTGTGGCTAGGTATGCAGACACCCACAGTTCTACTTCAGTCTCTGCTGGCTCTGTGTTCAAACTCTCTTGCTCCACCTCCTCGCAGCCAGGAAAAGATAAGGGCACAAAAACAATGGGAGAGCCGAGGCGCATCATTTGTTTTAGTTGATAAATTATGGATAGCATTTCTGATAGGAGACCGTGGCCTTTACCTGAGCAAGATGCCCCCTCTGCCCTTTTACTGCCATATTCCTCCTTTAGCATAACCACAATACTAATACATAATGATAAGAGGGCCAACTGGGGGGGTCCAAGGTTTGAAGAAGGAAACTAAAAACAACATTTGTTTATAACCTTGCTGTATACAGTACTGATGTGCTTTAAGCAACCCAGTCTCATAGGAAGGTGCATAAATAACATGACATTACACGGACATTCCACATGTCATAAGGAGGCATTTTATGCTTTTGCGAGTTATTTGTACAATGCTTTTCACGTGTCATTACGCAACAAAACTACAGTCTGCAGTTTAGGCAAAAAAAACACTCATTTAGGTTTAGGTAGTTAGGTTAAGAAAAAACGTCATGGTTGGGCTTAAAATAAGTCCTGTACTTGTATTGTGAACATTTTACCCTTTGTGTGAAGCAACTTGAGATTTCGCTGTATTTTAAAGTGTGTTATTTAAATTGAAGGATTATTATTATTATTACGTCAACTGAGTAAAATATGAATGGAAACAACGTAAAAAGCATGGAAAACAAGTGACAAACGTCACTAAAAAATGGGACGTAACGTGGCTTTTAACATATCGTAATGAACAGAAGGAGAATTCAGCTCTGCTTATTTTTATAATTCAGTGTCTGTCCTGTTTGAGTGCAGCCGGATTCTCAATTTTGTTATGGTTCTTTTGTCCCTCCCAATTCTCAGTTCAATCTTGGCCACCCCCAGTTTCTCTCCCCCCTCCATTCTCATCTTGCAACACTTGTGCTGCTGTAATTGGCTTGGTTTTAACACCTCCTTAAGAGCCCATCTGAGCACTTACAGCCACACACGAGGCTTCACCAAAAATAAATACACAAAGTCAGTCCTCCACATAGCTTGTATGAGAGCTTTTGAAAAAGCTTAGTTATGATAATAATAGTAATAATGTGGGGAAGGGGAGGTTATGAGTGGCTTTCTGTGACAGAGTTATGACATATGCCATTAAAGGGGTTGCTCATTGAGACTGAGGTGAAGAATGGTGCGTCAGTGGGAACTTTGTTGACGCAAGTGTTAAAGCAGCAGTAGGTAGAATTAGAGCAAATATCATTAAGAAAAGTTATTTTTATAAAACGGTCTCTATATCCTGACAGTAGTGTATGAGACAGGTAATCTGAAAAAAAATCATGTGCCTCTGTGTCCTCTGGTGCTCCTAATGGCATCTGCAAGATTTCACAGACCGGAGGAAAACAACCAATCAGAGCCGAGCTGCAGCCTTGCCGTCTCTGAGCAGCTGTCAATCACTCACGAACTCTGATCAAACGGTCAATCTAGGCAGCGCTGATCAAATATGAATCAATATTCTGTTACTGTAATGCCTATTTCTCGCGTAAAAGGTTTCCAGAAACATCGAAACAGTACACTACAAGATGTTTCTGAAAACATTTGAGGAGAGAAATAAGCATTGCAGTAACAGAATATTGATTCATAGTTGATCAGCGCAGCCTAGTTTGACCGTTTGATCGGAGTTCTCGAGTGATTGACAGCTGCCTCAGATGAATGAACAGCCAATAGGAACGCTCTCTCTCTGAATGACCTGTGATTGGCCAAAGTCTCCCGTCACGGGCTAGATTTTTTTAAGCCTGAAAACAGAGCCAGGAGGAGGAGCAGAAGTCTAGTTTTTTCTCAGAACACTTTAATTACAATATGCTGAAAGGTTATTATGCAATTTTTGTCCAGTGATGCCAAAAATATTCTTCCTACTGCTGCTTCAAGTAAGCAAACACACACTGGAGCATTTGGTACAATATTAACATGAGTCTGTTTACAATTTGGGGAGATGGGGAAACTCTACTTTTTAATAAAACATGTTGTAAAAAATAGGCAACCAGTGTCAACAATACTTTTTCACAATCTTAACGCCAAACAAGCATATCACCAAAATCCTATATGAAACAGATTTATTTAGGGAACAACAGTAGATAAGATGACACTTTTGTATGAGGGAGGACAAACAAAACCAAGTGAAATTTCACTTTAATGGCCTACATGTCATGGAAACAAACAACAAAACAAGAGGCACAGCCACTGGGGGAAAAGTAATCAAAGCTCCCACACAGAAAATGGAAAAATAACACCTTGATTTACCGCGTGAGCAAGAGATACACCCCTGTGAAAGACATCCATCTGAAAAGTATTTTTGGGGAGTAACAGGGACAAATGTGTGCAATTTCAGAGACTCAGTCAGAAGACAGACAGAGGGAGAAGAGGAAGCTTTTTTTCACTGTCACCCCACTCCTTGTGTTTTTATCTGCCTCTCAGTGTGATTAATGCCAGCTAAAAGCCCCTCTGACCTTTCTGATAGATTTATGGACTTCACAGTACAATAACTTAGTGTTTCCCTGCGAATCCATTTCCCTTACATGGATATTTGTCATTTACAGGGTTCAGAGTGTGGCCTATTCCCTCCTACATGAATTGTTTGCTTCCTAAGCCGATTGGCTCCCAGTCCCTCAGGCTTGTCACTGGGAGGTGTACTGTAAGTGGTGTGGTGTCATCTCCACAGGTACAGCACAGTGCCATTCACTGGAAAGGTGGTTAACGAGATGATGTGAACCACTGATCTTTAATGCAGCTTTATACGTACCTATTCTAAAACTGAGCAACTGTGCCATAGCTTGATACATCTGTGTATGGTTTTGCAGACAACTTGTCCTTTTTAGGTCCTAACATATGTCAATGGAAATACTTTTTGAGTTTGACATCAGTTAGGTTAAGGAAAAGATCGTGGTAGAAGAAGTGCTGCAACTGAAGTACAGAAGTTAAGTGACCAATAAATCCACTTTGACTTCTGGTTTCACACAGGACACAAACATCAGTGTCCTGAGCGAAAGTCCTGTGTTTTTGACCCACCCATCGACCCAGACCTTTATACTTCCAGGTTCACAATTACATTACCATTTTTTTCTATGGTGCTTGTGTGGTGCTGACCATCACGAAACAAATGTGAAATTCATGTCTATGTACACGAATCAATACATTACATTTCGTGACTGCTGTCAACTGCTGTGCGACCGGGCTATTCTCACACATATAATATATTTTGTGGTGAAGAGACTAATGCAAATAAACTGGACTGTATCAATCCAAAGATCACACACACAGATGTGATAATATATAACATCCTGTTTAAGGGTGTATGTAGGATCAAATGTTTTCACATCTCTTAGAGCATCCTGTGATTTCACCATTCAGACTGCAGGACATTTTCTGACTTGTGTAATGATTGAGATCATTTCTGAGAACTTTTGTTTCTCTCTTTAAAGCAGGATAAGCTTAACCAAAGAGGTCCTGTAATTTCAATTTATTAGCATGCCCAGATTAATTGAAATTTAAATTTTTTTTTTACATTTTTGAGGAGAGAACTTGAAAAACGAATCACGTGAATTGCCTGTAGTAGTAGTAGTAGTAGTAGTTATACTGTAGTAGTAGTAGTAGTAGTTATTTTCCAATATTCAGAAACTATTAAACTAATATTCAAATTAATTTGTATGCTACTAAGAAATCAATATCCTGTGTTTGTTTTGACTTGTGTAGCTACTTCTTTGGTCCATGACCAGTGTAGAACAGTCTCAAATTGAATTTGTGGACAGAAATAAGAAAATTCTATACTATTCTAATAAAACCAGTTCATTGTGAATTTAAATCAAGATACTGTTATAACCATAGGCAAATACATGTTTACTGTTGTTTTAATGAAGTTCTTTGAAATAGACATAGTTTGTTTGCTGCGTACATAAAAAACAATGTGGTTCTTTCTCAATCTATCACTATAAAACAAAACGCTGTCTTTCTCCACATTTCTTTAATTGTATTGGTTGTCATACAGTGAGCATTCAGCCTGATCCAATCACTTGTCAGTGTGAAGGTTGAGGGGCGGGTCTTAGAGGTTACTCGTAGCCTGTAGCCACCAGAAGCCACAGGTCAGTTAGTGGCATCTGTTGATATCAGTCGGCAAATGATGTCACTCATTTCGGTTAACGCAGAATAATGCCACCTGGTTGAGGATGTATTGCAACCTACAGAAGGTGAATACACGTAGTACTGGCTGTACTATGGCAGCCAGCATGCTAGCGCCATTAGCAGAGCTCTCATTGTGGTACTGTAGCTTTAGCAGCCTTTGTAACTTCTTGTAAGTATGTGTTACTAGTGTCGGCCAAGCTAATGATGCCGCCAGTCATCAGTTCATCAGTTCAGAGGTCAGCCTGAAATCCACCCACAGCCTTTTCCTCGCCCATTCTCCACCTTTCCCTTGCCCATGCTTCAGTATATGTGAGTACCAGTCAATATGACACCTGTTTTTTATTTTGGACTTGCACTAGCAAGTAAAGTGTTAATTTGTTTAAAGCCACAACACTCCCAAGCCATGGTCTGCATTATTGTATTTCATTTCATTAGACATTACTTTTGAGTTGTGGGTTTGAACCTACTGGGGCCTTTCCGTATGGAGTTTGCATGTGCCCCCTGCCTGCATGGGTTTTCTCTGGATGCTCCCCTACTTAAACCTAAACCAACCCTTATCCTTAACCAGTGCTTGAAGTGGAAAAAAGAAGTGCCAGTACACCCCTTGTTCACATGTTGAGTGTGTGTCCACCAGTAACAGCAATCTGTTGCTCCTATTTATAGATTTATTATGTATTTAAGCATGTTACACTGTGTCAGTCATAATCAGCTGTGGTTTTATTGCTATTATTATACTAGGACTATGCATCTTCTATAGTAGGCCTATAATCTCCAATAATATTCCAAATGGAGCATTATAGGGCTAAGGTGGTGTGTTTAGTATATTTAGCCCTAGTGTTGATAGTTAAAGTGCTCTACTGTGTTATTTGTAGCCTATAGTCGGGTATCATTCAGGTTTTAGGAGCAGTGTCCCAGTCAGGATGCTCCTACATGTTATACAGCAGGATACAGAGGCGCATTCTGAATTTATACAGTGAATAAAAGATACTAGGAGATATTGGGTTTGGGCGTCATCCCCAAAGAAAATTTGAAGATTTTTGACTGAAATATATGCAATTTGACATAATTTTGGACCATTACTATTAGGGTACTATAGGCTAGATATCACCCAAAGTTAATTAATTATTTAATTATCACAGCCTTTGTCTAAACGTTTAATTTTTCTGGAAATGTTTGCCCTGTGAAATCATATTCTATAAATCAAAAGAGCAGATTCAGAAAACTTTCAAAGTTGAATTTATTATATTAGTTTACAAATCAAAAAGGCTATGATGAACAGTTCACTTATTATTTTATAAAAAAGTACGTGAAGATGTATTGTATTGATCAATTACAGCAGCCTCGTTCCCACACCCCCTCCCCCATGCCGTGCGTCGGCTCGTCCAGATACTGTCCACATAGTTTTTATGTTTATACGGCTTATGATGCGCAGCGCAATACCGCTGGCACTACGCCGTTATGAATCACCCAGAGAACCTGATATGGATAGGGCAGAAAAGAGTACGGTCAGCTTATGAGAAGTGCTGACAAAGTCAAGAAAAAGTCACAGTATGGCAAGGAGTAAAAATCTGGAAGTGCTGGTACGGCGTACTGATGAGTACCGGCCCACTTTGTGCACTGTCCCTAACCCTAACTACCGAGGGGGGCACTATCATTTTAACAGGATTTGCGACTCTAAATCGCCCGAAGGTTGAATTGAGAATAGTTGTCCCTCTCTATATGATTGACTGGCGACCTGTCCAGGGTGTCACCTGGGATCGGCTCCAGCCCTCCCGCAACCCTCCAAAGAATAAGCATGTGTGTTAATGAATGGATGGATTTCTTTGAATTGCAGAACGTATGTGTGCATATGAGAGTGAGGTTAGTTCAGTGGTTCGCAAACTTTTTCTGTCATTCCCCCCTTTGGAGGAAGAGACGTCTCATACTGTCAGTTGCCAGAGTTTTCAGATATAAAATACACACTGGTCTCTCATCTCCCTCCACATTCATTATTATTTATATTGATATAAATGTCATTTATGGTGCTGTTAGATTGCTGCTAGACCGCCCTGTTAATACATGTGCGTGCGGGAGAGTAAACAGTTTTTGACCACAGTGAACATTTTATTTTTCGCAAAAAATATGTACTGAAGCAGAATACTTTGTTTGATAAAAACATATTAGGAATTTTGGAATTAATAGCAATCTCTCTTTTTTCAATAAATTTTGACTTTTGGACTGAGGATTGAGACAATTACAGACACGGACAGAGCGTTGCGTCGCTCGCTCTGTGTGTTTGAGAGAGAGGAGGGAAGAGACGGTGGAAGGTAATGCTTTAATAATCTGAATGAGGACATTATGAATGAAGCTTTGAACTACTCGCTGTAGCCCTACTTGGTCATATTTTCTTTTGATTACAGTTAGCTGAGCACGTTGTCTTGTTCGTCTCTAAAGCATTGTCTGTTTATCTTTTTGTCCCTGTCAAATACTCTATTTGTCCATTCTGGTAGCCTACAGACTATTAGCTGAGTATTAGGAATTGAGCAAATATGGTATTGAAAGGTCAGTTTTTAAATTTAGGATCATTCCTTAGAAATTCAAGGTATATTGAAACCTTTGAGAAAGGGTTGGAACAATGATCTCAATCATCGCAGACTCTGCGATGACGCGATGCTGGTCTGGTCTATAGCTTGGAGCCATAAAGCCATGCTGGTCTGGTCTATAGCTTGGAGCCATAAAGCCATGCTGGTCTGGTCTATAGCTTGGAGCCATAAAGCCCCTCAGTTATATCTTTTTTAGGACATGGCAGGGGAACAAATCGGAGATCAGCGTTTTTGGATGTATTGTTGGTGCAACCAACTACACAGCAACTCTTGGGCCTAGTGTTAGTACTGTTAGCGGTTTGTTTAAAGTAGAAGTTTGGAGACATATTTCAACTTCTTCTGTTTACTCTGTTGCCGTCTATGAGGGACACGGGATTGTTGGTTCATTTTAAAAATCTGGCGTACTCTTGCTAGTTTCTGAACATTACCAATCTTAGCTTTAAGAGTAATTGTCTGGTCTGCTCGCCATACTGGCAGAAAGCTGTACTTTTCATGAAAGATGGGGCGTAACGCACATTAACACACATTAAGAAGAGTGATCACATAATATGGGATTTTGTTATTCAAAAATATCCAACACTTCATCAGAAGAGATCATTGTACTGTGAGTCACTTACCTAATAATACAGTGTTCTATAATTTTTTCCCTCTATGGTGCAGAAGTTAGAGTTTATATTAATGTTATAAATTTGTTATATTGGAGTGACGTTAACACAAGGAACTCATTAAGGATTCTGTCCTGCTGTGTGTCATTACATAAAGGATGATGAAGCTTTTTTTCTAAGGATGCCAAAGGGCCCTACTAGTCTATTTCATATTGTTTGGAGAAAAAACTTTTCCGAAGAGGAAACCTGGGTTGAAAACATTGTGGTTCTAATGTGAGGCGTCCCACACAACGTGATCAACTTGACCGCCACTGAGGTCTGACCTCTCCCTCCCTCCGCTGAGTCTTTCTATCGGCCATTAACAGTAGAGGAAGGCTTGCTCAGCTTTCTGCACTCGTCAGCTGCGGTTAGTGTCATGAGTTTGTGAGGATCAGAGGCACTGCTTCAGGCGACAATGAGACATTGCTTGATTTACACCCATTATTTTCATGTATTTTCCAGTGGGATATGAAGGAAGAAAAAACAACCCTTGCTGCACGGAATATCTAACTCTGATGGAAGAGGCACACATTTTACAGAACATTTTATTACTTGATAGTACAAACTAGAGAGGCAAAAAGCACTTTCCTTAATCAATCATTGGTAACACTAACAATCGATTAATCATAATTAAAAAAAGACACAAATTGTGCATATACCAAACTAGGGATGTCTAGAGAACCGATACACAGTACCAAGTCGATGCCAAAACTCTAAAAAGATCGTACGTACTGTACGATGCCTGTAGGGTCCGAAATTAACACCCGCCAAGCGCCAAATGCGGCTCCCTCTGTCGTCTGCTCTCTGTGTTGGAATTTGACAAACACACACACACACACACACACACACACACACACACAACAGCGCCATGCAGCAGCGAGATCCAGAGATGCAGAGATCCTTTATGTTCGAGAACAGGATTCACTCGTGGGGGAAAAAGCTGAACTGAACAAACAAGGTTATTGCTAAATCTCTGATAAGTGGTGTTTTTTGTATTGAACTCTGGACTCTTTATTTCCGGTGAATGTATTTTGGACTGCATTTGATTATCTTACACTTAACTCCCCAGATCCACTTTTTTTTTAACCAATCCAATCAAGTTTACGTCAAGTTAAGTTAAGTTAGGTTACTGAGCACCAGTTAGATCCAGTCACTCTGCTGTGAAAGTTACGTTACATCTGGTGAAGAGCGAAGATGGCTTGTTTAGGACTCGAGACCTGACTTGGGACTTGACTTGGGACTTGAGTCAGACTTGAGACTTACTTGTGACTTGCAAAACAATGACTTGGTCCTACCTCTGGTAGCCTATACCAAGTGAAATGTCACCATGTCAGTGTATTTAAACTACTGCTTGAAATCTGAGGATATACTGTATATAAACACATTTACACATTACACGGGATTTATTGTTTGATTTTTTTCGTTTTTTTACTGTGGTATCGAGAATCGTGGAAATTCACCGGTATTGGTATCGACTACCAGATTTCTGGTATCGTGACATCCCTATACCAAAAAATACCAAATACTGTTTTTTTTCCTCAATCAAAGCCCTATTTCCGCAGCAACATATTGCATATTCTCTGACAGCATTACATAGCCCATGACACATAAAAAAACAGGCCTAGATATGTTAGAAATATAATTGAATATTAGAATACATCCCCTAACATCTCTGCCTAGTTTTATAAGAAAGACGATCAAAAACAACTGAATGTAATGCTGGAACAAGAGAATAGAACAAATATCTCAGACTCGCAGTGTTTGTAGCTGGGATGCTCAGAGCTAGCGATAACATGGGGAAGTGTTTGATGTAGGGCTGTCAAAGTTAATGCATTAACGCAAATTGTTTTTAACACCACTAATTTCTTTAACGTATTAACACAACTTGCAATTTTTAGGTTGTAGCTTGCTCAAACAATCTAAAGAATCCATTGGTACCTACCATGTCATACTAGCTTGTCGAGAAGGAGGCTAAATAACGCTCCAAACGGACTCTAAATTTTGGCGAGGTAAAACTGGCATGGCCATTTTCAAAGGGGTCCTCTGACCTCTGACCTCAAGATCTGTGAATGTAAATGGGTTCTGTGGGTACCCACGAGTCTCCCCTTTACAGACATGCCCACTTTATGATAATCACATGCAGTTTGGGGGCAAGTCATAGTCAAGTCAGCACACTGACACACTGACAGCTGTTGTTGCCTGTTGGGCTGCAGTTTACCATGTTATGATTAGAGCATATTGTTTTATGCTAAATGCAATACTTGTGAGGGTTTCTGGACAATATCTGTCATTGTTTGTGTTGGTTATTGATTTCCAATAATAAATATATATATACATTTGCATAAAGCAAGCTTATTTGTCCACTCCCATGTTGATGAGAGTATTAAATACTTGACAAGTCTCTGTTTAAGGTACTTAAACAGAGACTTGTATTTTAAAGGTATTTTGAACATAAAAAATCTGCTATTTGGGATTAATCTCAATTAACTATGGACAAGTGATTAATCAAGATTAAATATTTGAAGCGATTGAAAGCCCTAGTTTTATGTTATAATAAATATTTGGACAAAGTTGTTCTTATATTTTGGTTATTGTAAAGTCTTAAATTTCATTCTGAGTGGCATTAAAACAATCTTAAAACTAACTTTCCTTAAACTGTAGGTACCCTGATTAATGATTATATAAAAATTAGCATTTCATAAATCCTTGTACATTTGTTGTAATCAAATTTGGTGAATAATGGGTGAAATGGATGGTGGCCACCAAGCCATCTATAGCCCTAGCTGTCTATGCATGTGAGCAGAAGACTGAGATGGGCCAAAGTGTTCAGGGGTCAGTGAAGACAGATTTCCCCTTACAAACCTGTGTCACTCGTCCCATAACTTAACAGGTACAGACAGCTTCCTTTTTGTCTCCAATGATTGTCCCGGCACCTCAGACAAACCCTTCTTGAAATTTGGGCCCCTACATGAAGCTCTCCATCTCAGTGAGTAAGTACGGCCAGGTCCCAGGCAGACACCGTGAAATGGGCACCGCTCTGGATCACAGAGCAGGCCAGTCAGCCCATACTACCCATAGCTGGTCCATTTACCATGGCCCATTAGAGTGATCATGCTTTGCTGGCTCCACAGCCCTGCCATTCATTCATCCTGCTGTGCTGATGAGGGTGTTTGACCACACTAATGTTCAAGGTACTCTGCTCAGCTCACTAGGTAGCTCCAGCGCTAATAGCCCTAGGCTCTGCAGGCAGGTAATGACTACAGACTGGGCTAGACATGCAGGATTGATAGTTTTGATTAGATGGGGGTATCTTAGGGAATGTGATGCTTAGGTTTATTGATTTGTTTTGTGTGTGATATCAATCATGACACCAACCACATATTGCAGCATTAGGAATGTCGGGCTGATACAAATCTAATGAACTACCAGGCTGTTGTCTCTTAATTGACAAAACGTATCATATACAATGAAAAATGAAGATGAATGATGGTGATGAGGCTCTAGTCATTATGATGATATCAATAAAGGAACCTCTACAGTACGTGTCCAATGATACATCAGTTGTTAAAGTGTAAAGTGCAAGGTGAAATCGTGTGTTTGTGTAATGCAGTGTATATAGATGTGTGCGATTAGTCAACTAGTCAATTAAACGTGACTACCTTCGCTAGTCGGCACCAGGAATAGTGGTCAGTCAAACTTATTATTATTTTATTAATGTACACATGTAAAGTACATATTGACATATGCTGTCTCAGCTTTTGCTGTGGAGAGCCATCGCTTCTCCATCGGTAGTTCTCCGCTCTGATCTGAAATCATCGTCCGCTCCTGACTCAATTCCATCCCAACGCGTTCTCCCGGCTCCCGTCTGCCACCACCTCCTCTTTCGGAAATAGCAGCTGGGTTTCCACAGTCAGTCCAGTTATCTCCTTATCGACTGGATTGGCTAGCAGATAGGGCTGTACCAAATGTCATTTTTTTGGATGGATTGCAGAGGTGAGAGAGTGACTGACTGAGTGATGAAGTTACACGATTGGTCAGGCAGTGTTGGAGTATCCTCATTTGTAGTTGCTCTTTCAAAATGAAAAGGCGGGGCAGTCCTTTATGCAAATGAGCCTGTCCAGCGTGATGTGTCCGCCTCACGAAACTTGGACTAAGCTGTCAAACTAGGCGATCTAGTTCTAAAATGAATGGAGATTCAGCAGTGGCATAGCCTATTTCTCATTTAAAATGTTTTCAGAAGTAGATTTTTGTGGATTGCTTAGACGGAATAACAGAAAGTTCACGAGCAGGCTGCCATTTTGTTTCCTGTTTGAAACTGCAAGTAGAAAACCAGGAACCAATCAGATGCATTCAATGAGAGGGTACGTCACCGCTTGAACGGCCAGTTGAGTGTAGCAACTGTCCCCTAGTGTCCTCGCCTGACCTGGTGGACATGTACCGCTGGATTTAATATTATAGACATGACCACTATCTATTTGTAGAACAATTTAGCCACAATTTCCCAGTCTGACCGTACACGGTCCAGCCATATCCTCGGGTTTGACCGAGTCTTGTTACATTCACAGCTTTGATTGAGGTTTTAAAATGAAGCTTTGAATGTCGGCATATTTTATGACATCAGACCGCACCCGTTAATACCGGTGTGTGCGGGAGAGTAAACAGGTTTTGGACTGCAGTGAAAAAGTAGTTTTTGAAAGGCTAAACGCCAACAAGTATGGATTGAAGCAGAATATTTCTTATGATTAAAAACATTAATTTTGGAAATGATTACATTTCACTTTTTTTAATACTTTTTGATTGAGGACTGCAACAACTCAGATTACAGAGACGAACAAGGGCTGAACGCCGCGTCGCTATGTGTGTGTGTTTTAGAGAGGTAAAGGGGAAGAGAAGATGGAAGGTAATAAAACTTGCACGCTAAGATGCTAATCGTATTAGCCATGCCAAACCATGAATATTTTTAGACCACAGACCCCGCTGGTATTTCATCAAATATTACAGCACACAACGGGTTTGTGAGACACATTCCTAACCATGCGACCGGAGCACTGGGGACCTATTGATTTCAGTGGCATTTAAAATACAATTTGGTTATTGAAAAATGTGATTAATGATTTCAAATAGCTCTTAGACACAATGTTCAACCTTACAGATTAGATTGTGATCAATTTTGATTTTGAGTTTTTTCTTACATTTAGACTAGTCAAGTAGTCTCGGTTTAAACTTCTGTTTAAAAGTCAGGGAAATTAGTCATTCGGAACATACCTAGTAGTGTATGACTGGTAGTTGAGTTGTCTGCACATGCACTATATGTGTTGTGTGAGTGTGTCATAATGCAAATGCCACTATTCCTGTCATCCCAGTGATTTATTACCCAGCTTGGAGCCCTATGGCCTGGCTGTGCCCATCTCCCCAGTCCACAGGAGTCACATCACATCGACAAACAGCACAATATTGCCCTGCTTCGCTTCACTGATGCCAGCTGACACATGAATCTTTCTGTTGACACCATGGTGTTATGTTGGAAACCTTGCAGGTCAAGTATCGGAGCAAAGGGTTAATGTGAAAATAGATTAAAACCCATGAGAGTAAAGTGGGATTGGGTTTCACACCTCTTTCCAAGTATGGAGCAGTGCCATATATATGAGGTGCAGGCTCAGCTGACCACCATTAGCTACATCGTCACAGTGCACATACTCAAATCTCAGCAACATTCAGACTTGGATCAACATCGAGGAAATGTCTCAATTTTGCTTGGAGCAGTTGAAGAGTGAAGTTAGGGACGTCTAACTAACGACTGACTAACGACTAATTATACCCCCACGACAACATAGTTGGGTATACGTATAGTGCTCCGTGTGTCCGTCCTTCCGGCCGTCCTTCTGTCCGTTCGCGTGTCTCACCTTAGTTTCCAGAGCAGAACTCGGAAACTTTTTAACTTAGGAACTTCACATTTGGTATGATGGTTGACAGTGTGGTCTAGTCGTGCCTTTTGGGGGTTAGAAGTCCAGGGTGCCCAAAATGTTTCAACTTTTTTCAAAAGGGCAAAACTTTGGCCCCTACTTTAGCAGGGGTCAAGCAGTGAGCGGGGGTATGTGAGCCATGCTCACTTTTGCCTTGTTTCCCTGACTTTTAAACGGAAGTTTCAACTTAGACTAGTCGACTAGTCTAAAAGTAGAAAACACACTGAAAACTGAGTACAATTTAAACCATAAGGTTAAACACTGTCTGAAAAAAAATTGTGATATTGCTTCAATCCATATTTGTTGGCGTTTAAACAGCAACCAATTTGATTCTTTATTGTTGCCCGGACAGGAAATCCCCAGACGACTGCTTACCATGTCTGTAAATAGCTTTGTCTGGAATGAACAAATTAGAGGACTAGAATTAGGCCAGAGGTCTTTCTGCTATTCAGTGTTGCATGATGTGGACAAAATTAGTTTTAATGCCACTAATTTCTTTAACGCATTAACGCAACTTTTGGTTTTAAAGCTTGAGTGAAGATACTGGCATCATATGATGACTAGAAACCCTAAGGAATCCATTGGTACCAACCATGTCATGCTAGATTGCCGTGAAGAAGGCTAAATAACGCTCCAAACTTGGGCTAAATTTTGGAAAGGAAAAACTGGCATGTCCATTTTCAAAGGGGTCCCTTGACCTCTGACCTCAAGATATGTGAGTTAAAATGGGTTCTATATATACCCATGTGTCTCCCCTTTACAGACGTCGCGATTGCAGTTACAAATGACGGAAATCCATCAAGTGCAATGCATATTAGAAAATAATGTTTTCCATGAAGATAACTGTGAGCTGTCGGCGGGCGAAATTTGACAGAGTTTTCAAATTCTGCCTCGTTATTCTCTATGCAGGAAAAACCCTGCCTAAGGGTTCCATTTGTAACAACCATGTCATTCTAGCTTGTCGCAAAGGCTAAATAACGTTCAAAACTTTTGCTAAATTTTGTTGAGGAAAAACTGGCACTGCCATTTTCAAAGGGGTCCCTTGACCTCTGACCTCCAGATCAGTGAATGTAAATGGGTTCTATGGGTACCCACGAGTCTCCCCTTTACAGACATGCCCACTTTATGATAATCACATGCAGTTTGGTGCAAGTCATAGTCAAGTCAGCACACTGACACACTGACAGCTGTTGTTGCCTGTTGGGCTGCAGTTTGCCATGTTATGAATTGAGCATATTGTTTTATGCTAAATGCAGTACCTGTGAGGGTTTCTGGACAATATCTGTCATTGTTTTGTGTTGTTAATTGATTTCCAATAATAGATATGTACATTCATTTGCATAAAGAGGCATATTTTCCCACTCCCATGTTGATAAGAGTATTAAAAACTTGACAAATCTCCCTTTAAGGTACATTTTGAACAGATAAAAAATATTCAATTAATTTGCGATTAATTGCGATTAACTATGGACAAGTATGGGATTAATCGCAATCAAATATTTCAATCGATTGACAGCCCTATAAAGTATATTTAAAACATTTTCACAGCATTTATACTGAAGACATGTAGTCAGGGAGCCCAACAATCAGGCTTAAAAAGGCTTCAACAAAATTGCTACTGAAACAAAGGGTCAGACCAGATAACCCTTACACTTATCAGTGGGCCATAATTTAGCTAAACTTCAGTTTTCTTTTTAAATTTTAATGTTGAATTGACACTTGAATATTACAGCTAAAGATTGCCCAGTTTTTATTTCAGCGAGCAATAAATTCTTGAAATAGCAATAGTAATATTCATGAATGCATGGCTCTGGGGATGGCAATGTTGGTCTGTCAGTCAGCCCAGCACTTTTTTTCCAACTGCAAAACTGCCATGACAGCTTGTACAGACGTGCATGTTCCCCAGAGGATGAATACTGACCTTGGCGATCCCCTGACTTTTTCCTCTAGCATCACCAGCAGGTTGACATTTTTAGCTGATAGATGTTGATGAAAGAACAGAGATGAACTTCTACATTACTGAGCAGTAACAAATTTACTGGAAGGTGAAAATCAAGAGCAAAATTTGCACTTTCTCTCCCGTCGGCCACAATAAATGACCCCTGATGTTGAGTCAGCCGTCTTAGGTCGATAGGTTTGTATTGGGGCTGTCAGTCTATTAAAATGTACAGCTGATCAGAGAGGCCGCGGTGGAGACGAGCTGAAAACTATGCCCGTTGCTGTACGTAAGTGCAATAAAACTTTGCAAGTGTAAAGCCAAGATATTACATTATTATTATATTAGTAATATTATACGTTATTACACCTGTTCAACAAGCATAAACACGCTGAAGCGGTTAAACATGAAGGAAAGCGACGTTTCAATCTGCTCTGTCTGCTGTCTCTCATCCACCGCTGCTGTTTACACAAGCAGAGCACGTTAGCTCGGCGGCTAACAGCTAACTGTTAACACGTGTTAGTTATTTAGTTGAGTTGTGAATGACTTAAGTTCCTCTAGTAAGCCGTGTTTCAGTGTATGTGTCCGGGGAGTTTATTGTGAAGGGAGGAACGGAAGACGTGAAGCGGTGATGCGCTGCAGACTACGGAGGCTCCGTGGTATTCATTTATTATCTTCATAAAGTATCGGAGAAGCGTAACCCTCGGCTACACAAGACTGAAACTAAAGCTGGCAGTAGGCTGTGTAGTCTCACTGTTTAGGTTAGTTTGTCATGTATCTCACTGGTAAACTGATCAGCTGGCTGAGACAAAGCGGACAGGAGGATAGAGGACAGAGGACAGGAGGAAGGACTGGTACTGACTGATGGAGGACAGAGGACAGGAAGACAGGACAGGATGAAGGACTGTTACTGACTGATGGAGGACAGAGGACAGGAGGACAGAGGACAGGATGAAGGACTGATACTGACTGATCGAGGACAGGAGGACAAAGGACAGGATGAAGGACTGTTACTGATTGATGGAGGACAGAGGACAGGAGGACAGAGGACAGGAGGAAGGACTGATACTGACTGATCGAGGACAGGAGGACAAAGGACAGGAAGAAGGACTGTTACTGACTGATGGAGGACAAAGGACAGGAGGACAGAAGACAGAAGGAAGGACTGATACCATAAAAAATGGAACAATAGGTCAAAAAACAGCATTGATTTGCATTTTATGTCTTTTGAATAAAAAAGGCAATTTTTAAAAATTATTGTTATAATATCATATCGTATCGAGATCGTGAATCCAATATCATGTATTGTATCGTATCGCGAGCTGAGTGAATCGTCACACCCCTATTAACAACACAAAACAATGACAGATATTGATCCAGAAACCCTCACAGGTACTGCATTTAGCATAAAACAATATGCTGAAATCATAACATGTCAAACTGCAGCCCAACAGGCAACAACAGCTGTCAGTATGTCAGTGTGCTGACTTGACTATGACTTGCCCCCAAACTGCATGTGATTATCATAAAGTGGGCATGTCTGTAAAGGGGAGACTCGTGGGTATCCATAGAACCCATTTACATTCCCATATCTTGGGGTCAGAGGTCAAGGAACCCCTTTGAAAATGGCAGTGCCAGTTTTTCCTCTCCAAAATTTAGCACAAGTTTTGAACATTATTTAGCCTTTGCGACAAGCTAGAATGACATGGTTGTTACAAATGGATCCCTTAAGCAGGGTTTTTCCTGCATAGAGAATTACGAGGCAGCCGCCTCCGTCAAATTTCGCCTGCTTCCAGCTCTCGGCAAAACTCACAGTTATCTTCATGGAAAAGAAGAAGAAACGAGCCGTCTGTTTTGGTTTTCGGCTGGACAGCTGCAAAACCGGCCGCTGGTAACGTTTTCGCCACCACAGCAAAAAAACAATACAGTAAACAAAACTTATTTTTCCCTGCCGTCCAATGTTTTAATATAGCTTTATATTGCCAGTTAGCGTTTATAAATGCCGTTGCAAGCGGAAGTCTGCGTTTGTTTGCTTTTACACTTCTCAATGAGGGGGCTGGCTGGCCCTCACCGGGCGCATTTACTCTGGGACGGTCCGCACACTGCACTAGTTCGGCTCGGAAAGGCCCGTGTCCTGGGGTGAAAGTGGCTCGCGGCTCCCGCGAGGCCGTTGAGTGAGGGCTCGCTGTACCCCTCTCCCCCTGCGGGGAGGGACGGTCCCCTGATCCGGGCTTGACTCTCAACCGGGGCGGACTGTCCTCAGTTTGTCAGGGGTCTGTGGCGATGGTGGCAACAGGCGCCCTCTCGTTTATCATGCTTTATGAGTGTGACATCCAACGTGTTTGTGATTAAATGGTTTACTAGAACACAGTGATGGAAGATGTTCTCATAACTTTTACTTGAGTAAAAGTAATAGCACAGTGTAAAAATACTCTGCTACAAGTAAATATCCTACATTCTAAATGTTACTGAAGTACAAAAGTATTAGCATCAAAATATACTTAAAGTACCAAAAGTAAAAGTAGCTTACTCATTATGCAGAATGGCCCATTTCACAATAATATATATTATGGTATATCATTTTAATACAATTATTGATGCATTAATGTGTTCATCACTTTAATGTTGCAGCTGGTAAAGGTGTTCATTTTAACTACTTTATATGCTTAATAATGATATACTACTTAATTATACACCACAGTTTATTAGTTGATTTTTTATTTAGTATTAAAAATCTGAATCTGTACATAGCTAGTAACTAATATTGTCAAATAAGTAATTGAAGTAAAAAGTACAACATTTCCCTCTGAGATGTAGTGGAGTAGAAGTGGGCTATAAAGGTACATAAAATAGAAATACTCAAGTAAAGTACAAGTACCTCAAAATTGTACTTAATGATAGTACTTGAGCAGCCTACAGTCCAGCACTGCTAGAGCACAACATTGTTTACAAGAGCACAAGATCTAGTCTCTTAATTTTGCTTTCAAAGTGCAGGAGATTGATGCCTTAACTTTAAAATGTACACAATTTTCTTCCGGTGGAGCATGCACCCGGACCCCTCTAGAGGGTCCAAGGTTCAGAATGGTACCACCTCCGCTTCATTTAGAGCCAGGAAAAACCCTGTTAGGTTTTTCTTGCTTCATATGATGCCAGTATCTTCACTCTAGCTCTGAAACTCACCGCCCTAGTTAATTGTATTGGATCATGACATTTGAACCCTGTTTGTTTTGGGGCACCAGAGATTCGCTGGCAGAAAAGAAGGCAGACATCCATCTCCTTGAGCTGTGATTTAAACCATATGTCCTATAATAAGGCTAACGAGAGGCCGTTAAGGGCCACTAAGTTGGCCCCCTCGGCGGAGGCTTGTTAATGTAACTGTCACGTTGTCGATCTCTGTGCCTTGAGATCAAGGGCATGAAGGGGTAGGGCACAGAGGGGGGAGATGGGAAGGAGAGGGTCTCATCATCACATTGGTCCTGCATCCCCCTCCCTTAAACTAGAACATTTCACACGCACCCTAATTGCCCTCTGAATTATTAACCTTAATAGAAAGACGACGCTGGGTTGTCCTGTCTGATGCGTCTGGAGATCTTAGGCAAGTCCTTCAGCACAGTGAGCAGACGTGTACATATTTCATCATCTGCGGAGAGACTTTTTGCCTTTATCATACAAATTATACACTCTGGTTTCTTGCACGACACACACTTAAATTAAGTCCAGTGCAAAGTCATCCATTGAGTGTGTAGATATAATAGGGGGGTACATTTAGAGGCCAGGCTACTGTTATATGTGCAAATCTGATTTCCTCATAGCTTAAGTCCAAAACTACAGCAGGACAAGAAACCATGCAATATGTTTATATTCATCCCCCTTTTCCACTTCAATTGCCATTCTAAGCGCTGTGCTCCAGCAGGGGAAGAAAAATTGGATTTATTTGTTGACTCAACACTTTTCAACGCTATGATCTCAGATAACATTCTCTATATTTAATAATTCAACATGCTTTAAATTAATAATGAATATTCTGCTGTCTCAGTAAATGACAATGTAAATGTCACACTCTGTGTGCATGACTTATTTGATCAGAATTTGATGCAGCATCCTGTGTATAAAGACATCAGCAACGAGAAATTACTGTGTACTGAGGAGTGGAGATAATTGGATCGTTATTGACCAATATTCTTGGAGAACCTTCCCTTTTGTTCCAGGGATCTATGCACTGTTCGAGTAAATTCTTCTCTGTAACCTTTAAGCAAGGATCCGGAGGATATGGAAGGATGTGTTTCACCTTTTGACACTCCTTTTGCCTTTTCAGCTTAGATCCTGGTACCCACCGTGTTCAGTAGAGCCAGAGTCTGGTTGTCCTAGCTGGAAGCAGGCCAGTTAGGAATGCCATTTTATAAATGGGCCGCCTCTGTGATAAATGTTCTCCTGTCTTAGGATCAGGACCTTGACACTGTAATGCTATGGGATAAGGCTATACATAGAGAAAACCAAACAGTCTCGTACTGTAGCACTAAAGAAACTTCCCTACCACCACTTTCCCTAGTGGATATTTACCTCTCAACACTTATAGTCATGGGCCCCTAATGTAATTCCAACATGTAACAATTTCATTTGGGGATCTACTTCTATGAATCTGAATGCAACACATGCAAGTTGGAGGTGCAGGCAGAAGTAGGAGTGACTATGGATGAACACGAGAACAGATACTTTGGTACACAGTCAATGCCAAAATTCTGAAAATGTGACAGTACTCTTTTCTCTACAGTACCACAGGTACTGGGGATCAGTGCTTTAGACTCACAGCGTTCTGTCATCCCAGGGACCAGAGAACATCTTCCTGATAATACTGTATTGTGAACAACAAATCCGTGTTGAAATCGGCAGGAGGAGAGCTAGTTTACGTTAGCTGTTAGCAGTCGCTGGGCAACACAGTCCTGCTTGGCTAAATAACGGATCTAACAGCTAACTGCGGTTGCATTGATTGATGCGTTCAGGCTCATTACAGTAAAAATGAGTGGAGGTAAGTTATAACATTATTATGATGTGTTAAAATTTGGTGAGACACTTGAGGTGGATCATCAGGGATTAATAATACATAAAATAATAAAAGAGTGTATATTGAAGTGCATGGGTTTTATTGTTTTGTTTTTGTTTTTTACCGTCTTACCGAGAATCGTGGAATTTCACCAGAATTGGTATCGACTACTACATTTCTGGTATTGTACATAACTAGAAGTGGCTAGCCCAGTATCCAAGGAATTATACGTTAAAATATTTAATCGCGATTAATCGCATGATTTTCCATATTAATCATGATTAGTCACAAATGAATCACACATTTTTTTTCTGTTCAAAATTAACCTTAAAGGGAGATTTGTCAAGTATTTAATACTCTTATCAACATGGGAGTGGAAAAATATGCTGCTGTAAATATGTATACATATGTAAATATATATACATATTATTGGAAATCAATTAACAACACAAAACAATGCCAGATATTGTCCAGAAACCCTCACAGGTACTGCATTTAGCATAAAAAAATATGCTCAATTCATAACATGTCAAACTGCAGCCCAACAGGCAACAACAGCTGTCAGTGTGTCAGTGTGCTGACTTGACTATGACTTGCCCCAAACTGCATGTGATTATCATAAAGTGGGCATGTCTGTAAAGGGGAGACTCGTGGGTACCCATAGAACCCATTTACATTCACTGATCTGGAGGTCAGAGGTCAAGGGACACCTTTGAAAATCGCCTTGCCATGCCACGCATTATTATTGCTTTAACTTTTGACAGCCCTAGTAAAAATACACCAAATCTACATTTATAGTTCATACTTTTTCAGTGAATTGGTCAACTACATGTAAACATAGCCCCAGTTAGTATTTTTAACATTTTAACAACTTTTAACATGTGCCTTCTCTGGTTCCAGCCATGCACAGCACAACACTGTGAAGTGGACAAGATGTATTGGATAAAGAAAACTGTGTGAAAAAGAGTGTTGAGGGCAGGACAGGTGGAATGTCAGCAACTTCCTGCTGCTCCTTCTTAACTTACCAGAGTAGCTACCTCAACCTGTAACTTCAGTTCTTCTACTAACTTAACAATATTAGCCTAATTAAAAGGGATTTATTAATAATTGGAAGGCACAATACAGTAATTTGTGAACACAAATTATTAATTGGAGAGAACGAGTCAAGTAATATGAGGGTATGAATTATTAATTTAAGGGAACTAATTACTCATGAATATCCACAAATGCTGGCCAGCATTTTAGATATTTTATGGCATTTTGTTGCAAGTGTGCTCATGATTTATCCACTTTTGACATCTTCAGTGCCATAATAAAACATCACACACTATCTTGTTTTTAAGCTCTATTCGCTGATTGTACATTGTGTCTAGTTCCTTATAAACTGGAAAAACAAAGTTCGGAAACTTGTGTTTGATGGATTATTTCTCTGTTGTTACAATGCTAATGGTCATTGTATTTTACATCGTTGGAAAGCCTGTTTTTTTACCTTCACAATGATGTCCAACTTGTAAGGATCATGCATTTGTGGGATGAGCAGCACAGCTGATTATGTGGGTAGCGCCCAAGAAAATTTGCCAAAATGCTCCATCAATGGTAAACAGTGTATTCTCCTGTTGGTATTGACTCTTGTTTTGAGTTGTTTGGTGGATTGGATGATTGAACTCTCTATCAGTAACAAGGAACAAACAAGACATATTGGCTATTTTACACTTTATTAATTTAATACACCGTCAGGAGCCTCAGTAGCGAGTGGAAGATCCATACGCAGCCACAACAGCCTGGCACCTCCTCCTCATGCTGGTCACCAACCTGGTCACACGTTGCTGTGGGATGGCGTTCCATTCCTAAACCAGGATTCGTTGCAGGTCAGCCAGCGTGGTTGTGTTGGTCACTCTAACAAGCTGATCCCACAAGTTTTGAATGGGGTTGGGGTCTGGACTCTTGGCAGGCTGTTCCATTCTCTCTACTCCCACATTGTGGAGGTAGTCTGTGATAACCCTGGCTCTGTGGGGGCGAGCGTTGTTTCTTGGAGAATGAAGTTAGGTCCCAGATTGTGGAGATATGGGATCGCCACTGGCTGCAGAATCTCATCCCGATATCTCCCTGCATTGAGATGGCCTTCAATGATGACAAGCCTTGTTTTGCAAGTGAGGGAGATGCCGCCCCCCCACACCATGACACTGCCCCCACCAAAAGCTGTTACTCCATCGGTGCAACAATCAGCATAGCGTTCCCCGTGTTGTCTCCATACTTTGACCCTGCCATCTGACTTTGGCAGACAGAACCTGGACTCATCACTGAACATGACATTCCCCCACATGTTCAGGTTCCATTGTCTGTGCTGTCGACACCAGCACAAACGGGCCTGACGGTGAATTGTCATTGCAGGCTTCCTGGTAGCCTTATGAGAATACACTGTTTACCATTGGCAGAGCATTTTGGAAAATTTTTCTTGGGCGCTACCCACATAATCAGCTGTGCTGCTCATCCCACAAATGCATGATCCTTACAAGTTGGACATCATTGCGAAGGTAAATAAACAGGTTTTCCAACGATGTAAAATACAATGACCATTAGCATTGTAACAACAGAGAAATAATCCACCAAACACAAGTTTCCGAACTTTGTTTTTCCAGTATATATATATATATATATATATATATATATATATTATAGTTCCTTAGATACTAGGGATGTCAATAATTAACCGTTTAACCATTAACAGACATGAAGCATTTTAACCGATTAACGCTATCAGTTAAAACGGTTAAAAGAATTATTAATAATTAATTCAAAAGCTGAGCGGCTCTTTAAAGGTCTCATATTATGCTCATTTCCAGGTTCATAGATGTATTTTAATGTTGTACTAGAACATGTTTACATGCTGTAATGTTCAGAAAAAACCTTTATTCCTCTTAAGTGTCTCTCTCACTAAGCCTGCTCAGAGCCTCTGTCTGAGAGACCCTGATTTAGAGCCTGTCTCCTCCCACTCTGCTCTGATTGGTCAGCGTTTCCTGCTGTCCTGTCAATCAAACGTCCTCAACACAGCGTCACTATCTCCCCCTCCCTGTAGCTCAGCTCTCCGTGAGCGCTGAGCTACAGGGGAGAAGCAGCTAGGAAGAGTTTATAAACTACTTCAAAGTTTATAAACCAGAAACTTCACACAGCGCACGTTACCGGAGGAATCTGATCCGAAATCGGCGACAAAAGAACAACATCTGCGGCCAAGGCTCCAGGTTTTCCTGACCTTTTTTCTCCGGTAAATAATTCTATTTATAGCTCTGTTAGTTAACTCAGTGTTTACGTTCTGCATCAACTCTGTAAACCGTAAACATACACTCTGTTTTACGTTTGTCTTTACAGATCCATCTGTGAGAAATGACCGACAGAATCATCCCAGAGGAGGAGAAAACATTAGCAGTGAGCAGATGGGAGATACAGAGCTAACCCGTTAGCATGTAGCTACATGCTACCGCTATGAGACTGTGTGTAAACACAGCGAACATCAGGGTGGAGAATAGAAGATGTGAAACAGAAGTCAGTTCATTATTTCTGGTAAAAGACAGCTGATAAACGTAGTAAAGTAATCAGAGTAATGGTATATTATTTACTGTAGGAGCTGTCTCTGTGTTACCATGACTACAGACCGGTTGACGTTACACTCACCGGAGCTTAGTTTACCGTAGCTGAAAGACTTTCTCCTGTACCATGTCAACATAACTGAAGGTCGGATTAAAAATGCTGTGTATAATTAATATTGTCATCTGTCTACTCAAATAAAGTTTGACTGTGAAACAGAAATGTGTTGTGTTGCTTACAGTCACTATTTACTACCTGTACCCTTCTACATGCATCACATCAAATTAATATTTCATATCAGCTGTTGAAACAGTGTAATTACATAAAGCCTTGTGAAAGAACATGTTATATTTAGATGATGGGAGTACATGAGGACTGTTCTGCTGGTTCTTGCAGACTTTACTTATAGTTTACGAGGCGGATGAGAGAGTGACGCTCTGTGGGCGGGGTCAGCTAGCTGGAGGTTCTGCTCTGGTTCCACCAGGAAACCCTTATATGGCTTGCAATTCGCTAACGACGTCACCAGTGTAAGGAAAAGCTGCTCAGTGATTTTCCACACCCATTTCCAGACAGATGGAGCAGGAGAAAAAGAGAGAGGATGGTCTTTTATGATACTATGGTGACCTGTAGACACACTGGGGACAGATATTGATGTTTAAAAGACATGGAAAAGTGCATTTTGCATAATAAGTGACCTTTAAGGAGAAAAGCTGGTCCACCTTAACAGTCCACCTTAAGAGGCGGAGCCGGAGTTGCAGGATACAGGAAGTCGGCTCCGGTCTCTCTCAGCTCTCTTGAGCGGAGGGGAGGAGTTGTAGTTTCATAGCATTTATTCACCGACAAATAAAGTGTACACACACTGCTACACTTACGTTCACAGCTAGAACGCCACCAACAACCTCACACTCACCGCCAACACACACACACGGTCTGTTGGAAACTCACTAAAGTTACTCAGACTATGTGTGTGGCGGCGAGCACGAAGCCTCCGGCAATGCTACAGCTGCTAACGTAACACAAATACACACACTGTTTGTTGGCCACTCGCTAAAGTTACACCGGGCAGACACACAGCTGACAACCTGCTAAACTAAACTAAATGTGCGGTGGAGACTTTTACTGGGAAAGTGGCTGCATGTCCGCGACACTACACACAGCATCGTAGCTGCTAAATTAACGCTCCCGGACGGTGAACTGGGGACTCCCGTCAACCAATATCTGTTGTGCTCCTGCAGCTGGTACACCGCTGCATTCGAGGCACAAATCTTGTCGGTTAACGGTTAATAATTGGTTAACGAGGGTCGGTTATCGGTTAAGAACATTTTTCAAAATGAGCATCCCTATAAGATACCTAATAGAGCACTTAACCTGTAAGCAGCTCTATTACATTTTATTTGTTGTTGTATTGTTCGAAACACTTAAACCTGCATTTGGTAAAATATTTTTGGCATCATTGGGTAAAATTCCATAATAACCTTTCAGCATATTGTAATTCAAGTGTTCTGAGAGATAACTAGACTTCTGCCCCTCCTCATGGCTCTGTTTTCAGACTTTAAAAAAATCTAAATCTAAATCCAATTACAGGTCATTTCAGAGAGAGAGCGATCCTATTGGCTGTTCATTCAACGGAGGCAACTGTCAATCACTTGAGAACTCCGATCAAATGGTCAAACTATGCAGCGCTGATCAAATGTTGATTAATATTCTGTTACAGTAATGCCTATTTCTTGCGTAAGATGTTTTCAGAATCGTCTTGTAGTGTACTGTTAAACTGTAAAATGGGAAAGTTTACTCCGGCTGGTGGGCGGTGCTTGGTATTTCCTCAACTTATCTCAACATGTCGGCAGGGTCACAAACTTTCTCCTTTTACGGCTAAACAGTACACTACAAGATGTTTCATGTGAGAAATAGGCATTACAGTAACAGAATTTTGATTCATATTTGATCAGCGTTGCCTAGTTTGACCGTTTGGTCGGAGTTTGTGAGTGATTGACAGCTGCTCAGAGACGGCAAGGCTCCAGCTCAGCTCTGATTGGTTGTTTTCCTCCGGTCTGTGAAATCTTGTAGATGCTATTAGGAGCACCGGAGGACACCGGAGGACACAGGCACATGATTTTTTTTTCAGATTACCTGTCTCATTTACTACTGTCAGGATATAGTGACGGTTTTTAAAAATAACTTTTTTTAATCATATTTGTCCCAATTCTACCTACTGCTGCTTTAAAGCCTTGAAAAAGTAATGTTTTTGTCCTTTACAATCTACTTGAAAATAGATAGTGCCACAATAATTACTTCAAAGAGCTGTCGTACTGATGTCTTTGGTATTATTGCATTTTTTATTGTTTTGTAAACAAAATATATTATTTTTAGGATATATCTGCTTGCTTTTCAATTATAATTGTCTGAAGTGTTGCGGTTGCTGAAATGTAAGCAGCAGAGCTGTGGAAAGACAGATGTGGATTTGCGCTGGGCTTAGTTTACATCCTACACTCGAACAAAGCAGCGTGTGCGTTTGTGCCTACGCTGTGTGTGTCTGTTGTGTTTTTCTACCTTCCTCTGCTTTGTTGTACTTCACACGTTGGCCTCATCTGGGCCATTGTTTCATCAGGGGGTTTGAGTAACTTTGTTATTTTGAGCTGACTCTGCGTACTGTAGGTCAGCTGCCTCTGCTGAGTCCCATTCCGGAGCCTTCAGCTCCCCTGTGTCCCCCGCAGCCAAACAGCCACACTAGCCGCTAGGCCCATATAACTCCTGCTGCTGACAACTCACAGAGACATCTTTGTAATTTAAGACGTAATTCCCTTTTCCTGGGAGCAGTATAAAATCTATATTGCAACCATAAACAATCCGGGCTTTCCTGTGAGCCTCCCCATCCTCCTTTTTATGTATGCAGAGAGATATTATTGGAGATGTGCAATGGCAAGCAGTTCTGTTTCCTGAAAGGCCAAGCAGCAGTAAAGTGGAACGAGGCCATGTCCCTGGTCATCCTGAGCTGCTTTTTAACACTTTTTTTGGTCTATCCTCCCATTTTTGACTGTGATGTGAATCTTGTTCATTTCTTACACTTAACAGGCTGAAGGAGCTGTATGGAGATATACTGACACTTTATACTGGTCTAACACAGGGGATGCATCTCAGTGAGGTCAGGATCTGCAGGACAGACTTTTTTAAAAGAACTACTTTAAAACGACTGAAAGCCGCCTCATACCCCGCACGGATTTTCGTCCAAAAGATTAGCACGGAAATTTATAAAAACTGATTTTGTGGGTTTTTGTGAATGCTTTGAAGCTAAAGTGAAGATACTAAGCAATCCATTGGTACCAATCAGCTTGTCAGGAGGAGGCTACAGTAAATACTGTAACTCTCAAAACTTGCGCTAAATTTCGGCGATCTTCAAAGGGGTCCCTTGACCTCTGACCTCAAGATATGTTAATGAAAATGGGTTCGGTACTGGTGTAACAGGAGTCAAAACCAGCTCATTGATGGCTCTTAAATCATGAGCCATTCTGTATGAGCCGGAGGGTTTGATTACTGGCAAAATGGGAGTGTTCCACTGAGAGTAAGATTTTCTTAATACCCCTGCCTTTATCAGTCCTTCAATCGTAGGGGAGATACCCTGGGCTGCTTCCACTTTATGCTTATACTGAGGTCTCCAGATAGGGCAGTAAGTATTCATCTCGAAAGTTACCGGTTCCATGCTGCACCTGCCAACATCAAAGGGGCCCGTAGACCACAGTGAGGAAGGGAGAGCTGCCAACATGGAAGTGGCTCCTTCACCATCTAACATCTCCCTACCGTGGTGGCGTGTTAGTAACTCATGTTTGCAAATACCTGACACTGCATTGTAAAAGGAGAGTCTATATATGTTAGAGGATGGTGAGATTGAAACCCCCAAAAGGGAAGTGGGAACCCAGTCTGTCAGAGCGACTGCTGCTTTAACCATGGGGCCTAAGTCTTTAGCCTGATGTTTTGGAGCTATGGCTAGGGACACATGGGGAACAGCTTCTTCTGACATGCGATACCATTGTTCTTGTGCTGGGGTTAGTTTTACTGCGGCTGCTACTCCTGCTGGTGCTATATAAACATCTCTTACTCCTATCCCCCAGGTTGTATCTAACAGGTTCTGTTGGAACTCATCTTGATACATAAGATCATGATTTCTGTCATAATTCAGAGTGCAGTGGAGAGGATCGGGAACAGGGAGGTAAGGGTGTAGAGCCCTAATCCATGGTTGCCACATGTTGTAAAAGTCAATCAGAGGGTTTCTGTCGGCTAGCAGGGCCCAATATATGTCTGCACAGGGTGGTGGGGCATCAGGTGAGGTATCAGGACTCAACATGCACATGCGATCAGCACTGGAGGGGGAGGAGCACACCATTTCTTCTCCTCCGGGGAAACTCACTATCACAGCTTCTGGTGAACAATGTACAGAAGCCCCCAGTGCTGCCAAAACATCTCTTCCCAGGAGATCACGTGGACAATCAGGTGCATACAAAAAGGGGTGCTCCATCACCTGTCTCCCAAGCCGGACAGGAAGGGGAACAGTAAAAGGCAGTCTTTGTTCAGTGCCGGAAAATCCCAAAACGGAAACATAGTGAGAGGAAAGGGAACACATAGGTTCAGCTAAGGTGGAGTAACGTGCTCCCGTATCCACCATGAACCATCTTCGTTTTCCGTTCACTGTCAACTGGAGACAGGGCTCTGCCAGCCCCTGTCCCTCCATCTCCGTCGGGCACCCCTATGGGAACATTCCTGGTGTATATGGACCAGGTGGAGGTCCCTGCGCAGAGTACCCGCTGTATGCCTGCATTGGAGCTAGCTGTTGGTTTGGTGGAGTCTGTATTGTTGGCTGATATGACTGCTGTGGAGGCCCTCTCATCTGCTGTTGTTGTTTCTGAGGACAGTCACGTGCCCAGTGATCCGGGTTTCCGCAGATGTTACAACTGCCTCCTCTTGGTTGGGCATACCCCCTCCCCCTGCCTCCTCCTCCTCTCCCTCTGCCTCTATTCCGGCCTTCATGATAAGGGGGCTGCTGATATGGGGCAGCTTGGTAAGGAACATGATACTGGGGTTGATACATAGCCTGTGGCGGGCCCTGCAGTGGATAAGGATTCTGTGGCGGGGCTGGAGCTGGTGTTACAATTTGAGCCATCTGGGTATCTTTCTCTTTCCCTCCCTTTTTCTTATCTGTTGCACGAGTCCGTGCATCTGCCAACTGTAATTTAGTCAACTGAGCTACCATCTCTTTTAATGACTCATTTTCCTCTTCCTCCTCCATGGTTTCTGCATCCTGATGATGGCAGAAATGTGTTTCCCATCTTGATGATTTTGCCCCTGCCATATCTGGATTCTCTTGCATCTTTCTCTTAACTCCTTCCGGAGCATGTTTTAACAGAGCTATTCTGAACAGAGACTGCTGTGATTCTTTATCTGGGTTCACCCCCGTAGCCCCCGCCCACTCTGTCTTTGCTCTTTCTATGAACGTGCGTCCACTCTCCCCGTTCTTAATCTTAAACACCAAGCTGTGGAGCTTGCCCGCTGGTATGGGATACTTTTGTCTAATAGCATTACCGAAGGAGGTAGCGTAGGGGTTAAGGGGGCTTCTATCTGACACCTGGACTGTTCCGGCCGCTGCTTCTAATTCTTTCAGTGCCCAGTCCGAAACCGAGAAACCCAAAATATCACCCTATCACCCATAGCTAAAGTCTTCCCTCGGGTCTTGTTATACAGGCTCGTGAGCCACACTCCCCCTCCCTCTTGAATTCCTGGGAGGAGCTCACTCAGTGCTTGAATGTCACCTAAAGTGAACGGCTGATACTCGTCTCTACCGTTGCTTTTGGCCACAATGGGAAACATGCCAACACACTGACTCCTCTGTTTGTCACCTTTGTCTTCGTACTTTCCATAAACTTTATGTGACCTAGTTTTGGGGGGTGTATATGGTCTCGCCTCTTCGTCCCCACCCTCCCGTCTCCTATGTATCCCTCCTTTGGAGTGCGTTCTCATGGTTCCCTCTATAGTGATAGGAATGTTTTCATCTTCATCATCATCACCCTCCTCTACTGCTCTACTAGCCTCGTCATCAGCGTCCTCATCTACCTCTCCACTAGTGTGGACATCCTGATACTCTGCACGGGATCTCTCTGTGTCTCTCTCAGTTCTCTGCCTCCAATCAGCTATGTCTGGACTCTCTGTGTGGGGTTTAGGGGTGGATTGAGCTCTCCTTCTTACGTCTCCATTACGCAAGTCTGGTGGTAACATGGCTTGTCCTAACCTGTACTGTTCAGCCTGATCTCTCAGTTCTTCCCTTAGCCTGTCTATTTCTCTGGCTACATCAGACATACTACCCGTCTCTGAGGCTGAACCTGCTCCTCGTTCTTTTTCTATTTCCTCTTCTAGTTCCAAAGTACCACCTAACACTTGAAACAATGGTGCCATAACTTCGTTTGTATAATCACTGTCCTGTGGGGTTGGTACCGGACTAGGGGTAGGAGGAGGATAAGGAGGGGGGTTGGGATTTGGGCCAGGTGGGTACTGCTGATGGAGGGACATGTCATGTGACGGCTGGCTAGTATGTGGGTTTGGTGGTGGGGGTGCGCTAGGACTGGGTGAGGGTTTCACTAGTGGTTTTGCTTCAGCGGTTTTTGCGTGGGTGGCTTTCGTCTGGCTGCCTAAGGCTGATAGGGCAGCCATCTGTATCACATTATATTTTACCAATTTACTTGCCAACTCGTCTTCTTTCTTCCTCAATTTCCTCTTTACAAACATATGTCCCTTTTCTTTGTCTTGTCCTGCTTGCAGCAGCTTTCTATGAACCACCTGTATTAATGCTCTCATCACTGGCATGAATTTGGCTTCACTTCCTGTGGCTGGAAAATGCCCTTCCTTCACTGTCATGTTATACCACTCATCTAGGTCTTGAGTCTCTTTATTTCTAGTCTTGGGATCAAATGTACAGATTACATTGGTCCTGACTTTAACCCATTGCTGTCCAAATGATAAACGGGGAGGCCCACAGCCACCCCGTTCCTCACAGTCTTTGTCAAATTCTCCGTCCATTCTGTCCAGTACTATTTCACACAGGTTTATTCAGTTTATGACAGTAACTAGACTCAGAGTAAATGGGTCGCTATGCCCCTCGCTGTGATCCTACCAACATAAGCTTCTACTGGACACTTTGATGTTCCAGCGATGTTGGCCCAGTATCAACAGTAAGTTTTAATTTTCCTCTGAATACTAGTTATTAATGTACACTCATACAGGCGTTATTTTTACACGCTACTAAAAGGGCAGCTTTCCTCCTCCCAGTTTTCACTAAAAGGGCAGCTTTAATCCTTCCAGTTTTCTTTACTAAAAGGGCAGCTTTCCTCCTCCCAGTTTTCACTAAAAGGGCAGCTTTAATCCTTCCAGTTTTCGTTACTAAAAGGGCAGCTTTCCTCCTCCCAGTTTTCACTAAAAGGGCAGCTTTAATCCTTATAGTTTTACACGCCACTAAAAGGGCAGCTTTCCTCCTCTTAGTTTTACACGCTACTAAAAGGGCAGCTTTCCTCCTCCTAGTTTTCACTAAAAGGGCAGCTTTAATCCTTATAGTTTTACACGCTACTAAAAGGGCAGCTTTCCTCCTTCCAGTTGTTACCAAAAGGGCAGCTTTCCTCCTTTCAGTTCCACCAAAAGGGCAGCTTTCCTCCTTTCAGTTCCACCAAAATGGCAGCTTTCCTCCTTTCAGTTTTACCAAAGGGGCAGCTTTCCTCCTTTCAGTTTCACCAAAAGGGCAGCTTTCCTCCTTTAAGCTTCACTAAAGGGCAGCTTTTCCTCCTTCCAGTTTTTACTAAAAGTCTCTACTTCTGCAACATTTATCACTACAAAGGAGATTCAGCACAACAAGAGATATAATTTAGAGTAAGCCAATATGCAGAGTTCGATACAACAGGTTCTGCTTACCTTTAAGATTTCAGGGATCCCTTTCTCTCTCTCGCCGGTCTGTCCGTCCTTTGGACACGCTTCTCAATGCCGAAGATCACGTCGGGGTCACCAATTGAAGGAACTGGCCTTCTACCTCCAAGAGGTCAAGGCCCAGTTACGTGTTGGTTAATCTTGTATGACAAAGAGATTTTCCAAACAGACGGGTTAAAGCATAATAATACAATTTATTCCGAACAATCAATGTTGCATAAGTAAAATAAAAGAGTATACAGAATTCTGGATCCAGTCTACGTGTCCCTGACAACATACAGTGCATGGGTCAGTTCGTGAAGTCTGAATCCCGAGCTATCCCTGATCCAGCGTTTTTATGGTTTACACAATATCAATAGTCATGAGCTTATGGCACGTGATGTTTTTGCTGCATATCTTCTTCTTTGTTTCTCCTTCTGACTCCTTTCTCTCCTTGACCTTGCAAAAAGAACAGAATGTGCATCCTCCCTGTCCTCGCAAACACTTCATGCACAACAAATCCAACAATCAGGTTATTGCAGGTCATTGTAAGCACTTTTGTACATAATAAATCCAACAACGTCCAGCTAACAGAGGTGACCCACTTCTCCACATCTACCAATCTGAACGTCCAGCTAACAGAGGTGACCCACTTCTCCACATCTACCGATCTGAACGTCCAGCTAACAGAGGTGACCCACTTCTCCACAACTACCGATCTGAACGTCCAGCTAACAGAGGTGACCCACTTCTCCACATCTACCAATCTGAACGTCCAGCTAACAGAGGTGACCCACTTCTCCACATCTACCAATCTGAACGTCCAGCTAACAGAGGTGACCCACTTCTCCACAACTACCAATCTGAACGTCCAGCTAACAGAGGTGACCCACTTCTCCACATCTACCAATCTGAACGTCCAGCTAACAGAGGTGACCCACTTCTCCACATCTACCAATCTGAACATCCAGCTAACAGAACCAAAGCAGTGAGCCTGAAGAAGTGGACCAGACAGTTTTGGCCACAGGCTATACCTCGCGATTGGTGAGTCTTTAATGCAGACATATGCTGCTGGGACTACAAGAATCATCATATTGGTGTGATTATATGCATCAAAGGGATAAATCAAGCATTTATGAGGTTCTTAGAAGATATTTGAAAATATTACGATATATATCGTCTATCGAGATATTGGCCAAATATATTGTGATATTATTTTTAGGCCATATCGCCCAGCCTTAGTTCAAAATATACCTTAAAGGGACTGTTTGTAACTTTTTACAGGAATAAATCTACCGGGTTGATTTCCCATGCGCGCTCGCATGTGGCTACGCTGTTCAGACAAGACTCCAACACAAACTACACGGAAGCACCAAAACCTCTTGGTTGTATCTGGTGAAGCCCGTCTGTTAAACAGTGTTAACTCTTCCTGCTCCAGTCCCCCGACCACGGCCAGAAGAGACAGGGGAGACCGTAGCTTTGGTCTCCAGGGCCGGAGTCTCTGCTGTACTCTGCTCCGCTGCCTGCCTGCCTTCACTCACACACAACGAGCATTCTCGCGCTCCACTTTTACGTGCATGCGCGCTCACTACACACTGCAGAAGACTTTGTAGCTCTGAGAATATCTAGTGAATGTTCAGTGGACGTTTGTGCAGAAATAACTGCTGCAGCTCCTCCAGACCAACAGAGGTTTCCCGTGTCTTGTGAAGTGACGGGGCTCCGCAGCGAGAAACGTTATCGTCTCTGACCGGGTGCCGGTGTCTCCCCTGTTCCTGGTCAGGAGGCTGAAGCAGGAAAAGCACTAGGATCAGATCTAAATCATGTTCATGGAGAGACCTCCGTCTGGTCAGCTAACATTACTGCCAAGCAGCTGAAATATAGAGTGATATTGTGCTTTTAGCTGACGTGTGTCGCCTCACTGTTTTGAGCGATGCTCGTTCATGTCTATTTAGAGCGAGCACAAGCGCAACAGGACGCTGACTTTCGTTGACTTAACGACCACAGGTGTCGCTGTTAACAAGCATTTCTGATTCTTACAAACAGTCCTTTTAAAGGGAGTCAAGTATTGAATTTTTTAATTTGCATAAAGCAGCATATTTGTCCACTCTCATGTTGATAAGAGTATTAAATACTTGACAAATCGCCCTTCAAGGTACATTTGGAACAGATAAAAAATATGCAATTGATTTGCGATTAATCGCGACTAACTATGGACAATTATGCGATTAATCGCGATCAAATATTTCTGATCAAATATGCTGCTTTATACAAATGTATGTACCTATTTAGTATTGTAAATCAATTAACAACACAAAACAATGGGAGATATTGTCCAGAAACCCTCACAGGTACTGCATTTAGCATAAAAATATGCTCAAATCATAACATGGAAAACGTAGGAGAAGTCCGCACACAGTAGCTCACTTTGAGTGCATTTTATAGCCCAAGCTCTTCTTCAGACAGTCTGAAGAAGAGCTTGGGCTCAAAATGTCACAAAGATGTACCAATAAAATGCACTCTAAGGGAGGTACTGTGTGCAGACCTTCTTCTACGTTTTCCATTGCTGTCTTCTACTGGTCCAGCACCGGCCTACTATGGTTTTGGATGTGCGCGACCACCTTACATTGATCGTCAAATCAAAACATGGCAAACTCAAGGCCAACAGGCAACAACAGCTGTCAGCGTGCTAACTTGACAATCACTTACCCAAAATTTCTATGGGTACCCATAGAACCCATTCTCATTTACATATCTTGAGGTCAGAGGTCAAGGAACCATCTTTAAAAATGGCCATGCCAGTTTTTTTCTTCGCCAAAATTTAGCGCAAGTTTGGAGCGTTATTTAGCCTCTTTCGCAACAAGCCATCACGACATGGTCCGACGAATGGATTCCTTAGGTTTTTTAGTTTCATATGAGGCCAGTATCTTCACTCTAGCTTCAATAGTGAGTCCGCTACATCCTCCGAAATATCGATTGCTTTAATGCGTTAAAGAAATTAGTGGCGTTAAAATAACTTTATGTTAACGCGTTATTATCGAGTTGACTTTGACAGCCCTAGTTTATGTATTGTGTAGTTAACGTTAGCCCCTAAGACATTCTCTGTCTGAATAGGTTTTTGTTGCGTGGAGTGGACCCAGCAGTATTTAGTAGGAAACTCATTCGGCCTCATTGATGAAAATGGAACACGGCATTGCGGATACAAAAACGGAACCGGTGTGTAAAGTTGTCATGCGGAAATTCAGATTTTCCGGATTCCCGCTCCGCATTTTCACATCGCAGTGTTGACAGATTGCTCTAAGGCTCCTCGTTTTCCCCACCGAGGATGCTCGAGTTCAGTGTTATGAATACTTTTGTACATGGTGGTCGGGGTCCTCATCATTCCACCGAGGCATTTATATTGTTAAAATATTTCTAATTTTTCCTTTTATTTATTTATTTTTTTTCTTAGTGTGCATCCATTTAGAGCAGTGTATACTGATTCATGACAAATAAGTGAAATAATCATCATCATTATTTTTTCTGGTTATTTATCATTTGCCTGACAGAATGTCAAAAGCACTGAATTTCAATTTTGTATTGTTCTGCTGTAAAGCTAATTATGCATGTCTAAGTCTCCAGCTAGCGTAACGATGTGTGCTTGTGAGGCTGCTCATTGTGGCAGTTCCATGTGTCTGCTGCTGCAGAGGCTCCAGGCATTATTCCACTTCAGCCTGACACCAGTGTCTCTTCCAATTCCATCTCATTGCATTAGTCATTAAGCTCGGCACTGACACCACCCATCATATCATTGCCTTAATCACATCTGAGCTCCACTGTGTACATACGACCATATCATTAACACAGACTTCCATCCCTTCTCTTTCCCACTCCATCCTTCCTTGCCCTTCCATCCCTCTTTTTTTCTAGTCACAGATTTGACCCTGTGTTTCATCCATCACACGCAGTTGTCCAGAATCTGTACAGTGACAAATGACATACGCTTTACAATGATTCATTCAATGATCATTTCCACTACCTCATATGCAAAATTATTCATCCTCAGGGCAGGTTAGAGGGGCGGTGGGGGTAACTAACAGTGATGAAGTGCAATGTGGGTTCTCAACCTTGTGCAAAATGAAAAAAAAAAATCTCACCATATTTCTACTATTAGCCATCCGCCAGAGCAGGGAGATATGGTATTGGTGGGATTTTTCTATCTCCTGTCTCCAGGGGTAATGATGAGGGAAGTCTGGCCAGCCACACTGATTATAGAAGGGCATGAGTGTGTGTGTGTATGTGTGTGTGTAGGTAATAGTCTGTCTGAACTTTGCTGAGGTGGTGATTACAGACACCCTGTCACCTGTCTAATAGACAACTCGGGTAGATGAGGCCAGGTCCCATCTGCAGCCCTGGATTCTGAAACACACTCTATGTATGTACTTGCACACACACTCATGCCGCAGCCACATTCATAACCACAGGGGATATTTGTGTGGAAATATAGTGATTTAAAAAAACTTTTGTCCAATAGTATTTTTTTAGGCTTCCGCGCCGGCAACAGCCATGGCCTGAGGCATGATGTTTTCGGGTTGTCTGTCCGTCGGTCCGTCCGTCCAACTCATTCTCGTGAATGCGATGTCTCAGGGATGCCTGGAGGGAATTTCTTCAAATTTGGCACAAACGTCCCCTTGGACTGAAGGATGAACTGATTAGATTTTGGTGGTCAAAGATCATGACCTCATACAACAAGTTTTTGGCCATAACTCAAGAATTTATGCTAATCATCACAATTTCATATTAATCTCTAATAGGATAAAATGATGACGTGATGACAGACATGGATCTTATCTACAATTTGACTGGTTGATAACCGTGAGGTGATAATTCTAATTTTCTTTTAAATTGTAAAAAGATGGTTCAATAATGAATGTTATTGTGAAAGAATACAATGAAACTTGAATTAAGACTCGGGCTGCCCCGTCTTATGATGTGTTCATACCAAGCCCAAACCAACCATTTTCACCTCGCTTTACTTGCACAAGTTTGACCGCTGGGATCTGACGCGCCAGAAAGGAGAATGGGCTTGTCTTCATAAATACCAACGTCTTCTTTCCGCTATTTCCGTTATCAACCATGGAAGAAATAACCACTGTTGCTGCTTTGTACATGTTGTGGAAGTCCCAGATATGTCGGAAAACCAAACGCCGTCATGTCTGGGCTCATAACATCACCCGGCGGCGCTCTGTGAATTTCACCAAATGAATACAATGCATCGCACTGTACTCACATACAGTAGCATTGCACTGACTGTATCTAGCAAGCTACATGTCGCTACTCCAGTGTGAACCCAAAATACATAGATTGTGCTGTGATTTAATTGCAATAAACTGATCAAAATGATGCCGAATACCATAATGATGTTTATTTGTAAAAAGTCTGAATTCATTCTTTATCACGTCTGTCTGCAAGATGACAAAGAACTTTTAAAATGCTTGTTTTCTAAATGGAGTTTGGCTCGATTTGTGCTAGGCTATGCTAACATTGTAGCTGCTCCATCAATACTCAACACAACATTATCTAGGCATAAATACAGCAGCGATGTTGTTGTTTATACCGTAGACAGTCTGTGGTTTACACACAGAGTTTCGTCCGGTCTCTGTACAAATATGATGTAATATCATAGCTGCAAACGATCACAATAAGTTTGCCCTCCATCTCTGATTCAACAATGTCAGGATGTCAGTGATGTCAGTGATGACAGCAGGAGAATCTCTATGTTGATAGGCTTTCGCAACACAGCGTCGGGCGTGAATTTCTCGCACTTTGACTTCGTATATAAACGCGCCACGCAAAAGGTGCTTTGCGCTTTGTGTGAACGCATCGTTAGTTGATTTGTTGACTAATCCGTCGTTTTGGTCAAGAGTTCTTTAGTTGATGAGTCATTTTTTATGCTTTTTCATGCTGAATGATTTATTTCCAATAAACTTATGAGCACTCTCTGGTAAACACAAGATTTAAAGTTGTGCTTTTGTGTGATTCTTTGTGGAGAAATGCAGTTTTACGGATCTGTTGATTAAATCAACTATTCGATTAGTTGACAAAATTGTATGAGTGTTTAGTCGACTAAGAATTTCTCGGACAGCCCTAATTTAGACAGAAATGCTGCCTGTGGTATATTTTTTAATATAGAGCTACAGTACATAAATGATGCGTCAAGCCATCCATCTTTTTTTTTAATTTTGCTCCATTTTGGTTTTCTGACTAAGTGATTGTAATATGTGAATTGACAAATCTAATTCAGGAGAGATGGTATTTTATCCTCACACCACGGTACACTGAAATGTACTGTTTTATTGGCTGCCCATGCTCCCTACGCTACGCCCATAACACCGTCCACCTCTCCCAAGATGTTGTATATCTATACTATTTTTAGCCCTGGTTAGAAACCTGCAGACAGCGTCATTTCTGGACACGAATGCATAAAACGACTTTCATCTGCTGGATGACTGCATGTATACAAAGTAACCTCATAAAAGTGACAGGGGGCAAAATGTGATTTTATTTGGTCGTCACCTCATAATGTATTCATAGTAGAGTTCCACAGTGCTGCCCATATTTTCTTGTTAACATATGTTGGCTATATTATGGTTTGATGCCAAAAAATGAGCTACACACTCATCTCTACTTTCTGATGGATATATCCAGTTTGCTCTGCAATTCCTTCTATAAGGTCATCTTCATTTTAGGGCACATTTTGATGAGCTACAATGGTTGAGGGTTTTTGAGGAAAGGGGGTTATTTGATGGATTAAAGGCACAGAAGCCATGACATTTTATCACTCCTGTGCAACAGAGGTCACTGCATGAAACCGTTCTCTTGCACACCTCTCTCTCTCTCTCATTCTCTTCTCTTTACAGCTGTGTTCTGTTGTAACTTGTTTTGAGAGACTTTGAGATAAGCAAGAGAGTTGGGGGCTATTCTGTTAACTGTCATTGATTTATCTTCTAACATTGCGGTGGCTCATGGAAGAAGGAATAACATTTTTTACAATCACATCTCCTGGATAAGCTAGCTAATGCCGGGCACACACTACACAAGAATCAAGTTGATTTTTGGCCCAATTCCCCCCTCCGGACAATCTTAATTTTTTGATGGTTCTAAAGATTATCTTTCCAGATATTCCTGGGGTGTGAGGTATGTTAAGATTAGGGATGTCACAATACCAGAAATCTAGTAGTCGATACCAATACCAGTGAATTTCCACGATTCTCGATACAAATTTGATACCACGGTAAAACAAAACGATAAATCTTGTGTAGTGTGTACATGTATCTATATACAGTATATCCTCAGATTCCAAGCAGTAGTTTAAATTCACTGACATGGTGACATTTCTCTGGGTAAAGGCTACCAGAGGTGGAACCAAGTCATTGTTTTGCAAGTCACAAGTAAGTCTCAAGTCTGTGGACTCAAGTCCCAACTCAGGTCTCGAGTCCTAAACAGGTCATATGAGCTCTTCACCAGATGTAACGTCATTTTAACAGCAGAGTAACTGGATCCAACTGGTGCTCAATAAGAGAACGTTAGTTCTTCATGGTTTTCTCCTGAAACTTGATTGGATGCTGTTGGATTGGTTAAAACAAAGTGGATCTGGGGAGTTAAGTGTAAGATAAACAAATGCAAGTCCCAAATACATTCACCGGAAATACAGAGTACAGAGTTCAATAAAAAAAACACCACTTTTCAGAGATTTAGCAATAACCTTGTTTGTTCAGTTCAGCTTTTTCCCCCGCGAGTGGATCCTGTTCTCGAACATAAAGGATCTCTGCATCTCTGGATCTCTCTGCTGCAATGGCGCTATTGTGTGTGTGTGTGTGTGTGTGTGTGTGTGTGTGTGTGTGTGTGTGTGTCATACGCTGACACAGAGAGCAGAGGACTGAAGCAGGCGCACTTGGCGCTTGGCGGGTGAGGATTTGGGACCCTGCAGGCATCGTACAGTACCTTCGGTACTGTAGAAAGCGAGTACCGTCAGGTTTTTAGAATTTTGGCATTGACTTGGTACCGTAGTATTGGTTCTCGTGACATCCCTAGTTAAGAGTGTTTTTTACATCCCCGATCGGCTCGGAGGTCCATCCTGGCGGCACCGATTTCAAATCGAAATATTAAACATGTTTAATATTCAGGATCGGATATCCTGTTGTGTGTGGGGAACCCAGAGGACAGCCGGTGACGCAATCACGTGGGAAAGATTGCTAGCCAATTGAGAACGAGGCTGACTGAAGCGGAAGGACAACAACCGCCGTCATGGTGGCCGCGGCTTATGCACAAGTTAAAGCAAAACGCAAAGCATAAAGTAGTAGTGAGATGGAACTCATAGATGGAGGACCAACTTGTTGATTTGTGGCAACAACGTGAGTGTTTATTTAACGTGTCTCCATGACTTCATCCATCCATTCATCATGGATTTTCAGTACAAAGTAGTAAAAATTCAAACTAACATCGCTAATTCTTCCTGCCTGTCGTCCGCCATGTTTGTTTACACTAAGGTCACATTCGATGGCGAGAGATTTTGCGCGATTTGCGTTTCTTTCAGTCGGGACTCTTGTTATTCATGAATGGAATCTGTTAGCGTGTGGTGGGCTGTTTTGGCCAATCGTTTCTTACCACACACATAGGAACAAAACCGTTACATTTAACAGAACATGTCATTATATGTGGGGTCTCTCCCATTTTCAAAATCTCGTATGGGCCAGGCTTAAGCTGTTCCTCAACCTGAATTTAGATTTAATACACCAGATCTTTCTACTGCACACTATACTGATTGGGTTACCACAACAGGCCGGATTATTGGGATGCCTAAAGTCTGTTTTTGTGTAGTTCACTACCATGTGGAGACTAGCCTATATGCTGCAGGGGCCTACAGTATCTATGGCAACAAGGATCTTGGCACATCCTCAGGCTATGTTAGATTAACCCTATCTTTAATATGCCCCATTTTGAGGCCTGGCTGGTGATTGTCACACCCCAGGTCCTCAGGAGACACTGCAGCCAGCTGCAATCAGAGGTTTATATGGAATTAACGCAGCTGGAGTTGATGGTAAATGACAGCTGCTGAGTCCCACCAGGGACCCACCTTAGCAGGATAAAGGTATTTCTGCTTGCTCTTTCTTGAGCTCGTGAGAGTCTCTGTAATGACCTTCCCTGGCCACTCAGGTCCTCTGAGATATAGGAGATCTTCTGTTGGCTCTCCACACCACCCTGACACGATATTACTGCAGAATCAAATATAATTAAAGGAACATGACAGCACCATCTGCGGTAGAGCACCATGGCTGTAACTGGGGCTGCAGCTAATGACTATTTTCATTGCCGATTGCTCTGGTAGCCATTACAAGTTTGGGAATGTTTAAAAGTGGACTGTGTAATGTAAGACTGTGGATAGTGTTTCATTACCATCCCCTATTCTCTATAGGCACTGAATGACTGCAGGTAATGGTCCTTTTCAAATGACTTTCAAGTGGACTTATTACAACATGTTAGTAGAATAATTAACGAAGAGATGGAGTAAATGACACCAATGATATTGGTGGTTAGTGGCATAAAATGTGAAAATGCAATGCAGCAGTTAATGCGATCCTTTACTTGAACTTACATAAATTATGTCTATGTATGGGCATCTATCCACTTGGACTCAAGATGAACTGATAGATTTTGGTGGTCAAAGGTTACTGTGACATCACACAAAAGATTTTGGCCATAACTCAAGAATTCATATACTAATTACGACAACTTCACACAAATGTCTAATAGGATATAATGATGAAGTAATGACATTTTGGACAGACATGGATATACACTTGACTGGTTGGCAGAGGCATATAGTCGCGAGGCGGTAATTCTAGTTTTCTTTTAAATTGTGCAGCCGGTTCAATAATACATTTATCACTGTGAAAGAATACAATGAAACTTTCATTTAGAGTAGGGCTCTTAGACAATTAGTCGACTAATCACTCGTTTTGGTCTTAGTCGACTAAGATTTCTTTAGTTGATTAGTCACTCATTTTTTATGCTTTTTCATGCTGAATGACTTATTTCCAAGAAACTTTGAGCACATCGCTGGTAAACACAAGATTGCTCTAGTAGCCATTACAAGTTTGGGAATGTACAAAAGTGGACTGTGTAACATAAGACTGTGGATGGCGTTTCATTACCATCCCCTATTCTCTATTGGCTCTGCACGACTGCAGGTAATGGTCTTTTTCAAGTGGACTTATTACATCCTGTTAGTGAGGATAGTAACAAAGAGATGGAATAGATGACAACAACGGCATTGGTGGTTAGTGGCATAAAATGTGACAATGCAATGTGGCAGTTAACGCGATCCTTTACCTGAACTTACATAAATTATGTCTAATGTATGGGCAGATTATAATAAAAACACCACAGAAATGTATTTTTTGATAATCCAATTATATTTAAAGATAGGATTGACGATGTTGAAAAGCTAGCATAATTTGAAAGTACCCCTGTCCGAGCCATTGTTTTTCAATGCCAACAGCAGTGGCGCCCATCTCTCCCCAATATTACTCACAATGTGCTTTGCTAAAACATACTGTCAAACAGATATGCTTGACTACGTTCAACTTTAATTTTGACCCTTCTGGGCCAACAGCTTATTAAAGGATTGAGTGTGAGATGTAGATGGAGGTGAAATATGACACTTTCACAGCAGAATTTTATTTCACGCTTGGGTGAGTCGCCAGAATTATTCAATACATCTTTTAAATTATGTCATCATCCTCTCTAAAAAGGAGGTTTGGTTACCATCTATAGCTGGAAGTATATAAAAACTCTTTTGGGATCTTGATTCCTTTATTGCCATATTCAAACATACTACTGGTGTAGCTGTGCCTGTAGAGCAGTGTTCAAAAATGATGAAGTATGATTAGCATATCTTCTCTTCTATAACTGTTTTGGAGTAGAGTATGTTTGCCATGGCAGTCGTGTTAACTGTGTTACACTGTGTTACACTGTGTTCATGCATTCACTGATAACATTACTTGCTCACCGCCTCACCGTTGGTTTGCTTTTTTTATAGAAATAAAACCCATTTAGTTCAATTACGCATATCAGCGCCGTTTTATCAATACATAGTCGGAAAACGGAAGTTACAAACTGAAAGTGAAAATATCTGCTCTCTACAAAGTCTCAGCACAGAGTAGCAGGAGTGAGATTTCACACACACGGGACAAGAGAGTGTTGACAGAAAAGATGATGACATCGGTTTTTGTTTTTATGATTTTGAAATTGTTTTTTGTTCCGGTTCGGTTCATTAATGTTACAGCGAGGAGGTCATGTTCTGATTTCAACATGCTTTTCATTTATTTGGCAAAAATAAGTTAACAAATGTTTGCCTTAACAAAAGTATGGCTTAAATAAAGAACATAAACTCTTCTTCAATGTCAAATCTTAATTAAAAGAATAGGTCTTCTACAGTAATTAGTGCAAACAAAAAATGCAGCATTGTTTCTTTTCATATAAATATGATGTAATTATAAACTAAGGCCATCAACATAAATTGAAGCATAAGCTCAACCAGAACTATAATTAAAAAAGAACAGTTTAACCTACAGTATGTCTCAATTCCCTGATTATCAGCTCTTAATTGAAAGATTAGTTTTTCCACTCACAAAGGGCAGTATCTGGAGGAATACGGTTGGATTTCTGTGCCACTGTGTTATTTAAAAATAATGAATAAATATAACATTACAGGGATTGTGCTGCTGGAATTACTGTTGCTTAAATGTCGGCGAGAGGGAATATTACAGCGTGGCTCAAGTAACGTTACGTTAATCATATGCTGAAATCCAGCGTCCTCCACGACTGCATATCTTTCACTATAAACCTCCCCGATAATGTAGTTGTGTTTGTTACCCTGTCTGAGTCTGCATGTAGAGGCTGTTTAAATGCTGCGGGGAGAAGGAGTTGCTTTCCTACCCGACTCTCTCCTCCTTGCGCTATCAATGGACACACCGGAGTGTTGCTGCTAGTATAAACCAGATGTGTTGCACAGTGCTCACACAGTTTTATCCACCACTTTTTTTCCCCGTCATTTTCATGTTAACACTAAATCTGTAATGCTCCCATACAGCAGAGCCAAACGATGCTGGTGGATCCTCTAACTGGACTTTATCGTGTCCTGAGAAGGGGGCTGGGTCACACTTCATCAACGCGTCATATCTTTGGGGTACAACACATGCGCAGTAAAATCTGGTCTGCACTCGTCGAAATTGAGCCAATAGCAACGCACGACCGCAGCTTCAGTTACACTGCGTATGTGTTAAACCCCATACCTACATACCGCCCATGTCCCAGCCTCCTTCAAAAGGCCTTGATTTCTAGTGTGACAATAACCGGGAGCCTAACTCTACATGAAAACATAAACAATCGACCTCATAACTTATTTCAAATGAACCGAACAATTTATACACTTACCGAACCGTGACTAGAGAACCAAACGGTTCCGATTTTTTACCTGAACCGTTCCATCCCTACTACACATCCAGTAAAGTATAGAAACACTTTGAGTTTCACACATTGCAGGAAAAGCAGAGCTAGACATCACAGCTAAAGCTGCATGCTAACTCTGTCATGGACAGGAACAGCCGCTCTCATCTCCGTGGTCAAATCGGTAGACGCTACAATTGTAGAGCACCCATATCAGGGCTCTAGACTGCAACCAAAATGGTCGCATATGCAACCTTTTTTAGGGAGTGTGTGAGTTAAATTTGTACCTAGTCGCATTTGTGCGAGTACATGATCATTACTATTTTGGTAACACGATAAGAGCGTTGATATCGCAGATAAAAGAAGTCCTTTTTGTTGCTCACTGGAGCAGCCTTTCTCTGCCCTCCTGCACTCTCCTCTGTTCTGTGTAAACCTCCGCACCTGCACATACGCCACCCCTACCTCACACGCATCACACACTGCAGGGTGCCAAAGTTTCGCTGTTCCCCAAAATGAAGCGGTCTATCACTGATTATTTAAAAAGAACAAATGAGCAGAGAAAGGAGGAAGCTGGTGGTGAGGGAGAGTCTAATAGAGGTGCCGACTCAGACACCACCGATGATGAATGTGCAACAGGCACGGAGAGACTGGCTGACAAACAGGTGAAGAAAAAGAAGTACCACTTTCAGCCACAATGGCTACCACAGTACCCGTGGTTACGGTACGAGGGGAACGCTATGCTGTGTGTTTATTGTAGGTAATGTGGTCCATCCGTTGCAGGCAACTCTAAACTTGTTAGTGGCTCAACACAGTTTAAGCTCAAAACTTTAAAGAAGCACAATGACAGCCAAAAGCACAAAACCTGCCTAAATTTAAGTGCAAACATACATTCTGTTATTATGCTTTGCTTTTAACAACATTTTTGTTATGTTTTCTGTTGATGTTATAGAAGATGACATATTTTGTTAATTTCTGTGGGTGGCAGAGAAACTTAATATTCAGATTAAAATGTTTTGCAAATATCAAGTTTCGAGGCATTGTCAATGTTTCACTGGGGTATGTAAATTTAGACAACCATTTATTAGCATGCAAGGTCATTGATTAACACCATGCTGTAACCCAAAAAAAAGGGTGCGACCAACTGAGAAAGTTGGTAGCACCAGTGCTACCAGTGGAAAAGTTAGTCTAGAGCCCTGCATATACTGACATTTAAGTTAAATACATTAAACGGCCTCGATGGAGCTGACCATGGATGTACAAAGAGAACGGAGCTGACAGGAGAGCTACGACAGACTTGATGAACTTAGAGGAAGTATACCTGTGTGACTACGTCCGGTTTTCAAAATAAGGTGTTAACAAAGGGAACTGTATCTACAAAATACATATACAAAAACACAAGATTGATTGTATTATATTCACCAGAAGTATAAAACATTACAGGTCCGTTATAAATTAAAAAGAAAATATCATTAATCTGTGAGGGTAATGTCTTTATTCTTTGATTTTAGGGTTGTTGGAAAAAAATAATAAATAATTCCTGACAATGACTGATATATTTGACCTCAGGATATCTCTGACTACATATATGCTAAAAATCAAACATTTTTATTGTATAAATTTAGATATTTTCCAAAGTAAAAGTCCCTAGAAGTGTAAGATTCAACTTTTTCCCATGGTATAGTGTTAAAAAAGTTAACAAAAAACAATACTTGTAGAATCGCAATACATATCGAATCGGCACCCAAGTATAGTGATAGTATCGAATCGGGAGATGGGTGAATCGTCTCAGCCCTAGTAATTGCAATAGCCAGCCACTATCTGTAACAATTTACCAGCATAAATTGGTGCCTTTATCAATAATAAAAATCATGACCAGAATACACCAAATTGCAGCATTTACAATACAAAATTGCGGGGGGGGCTTGCCCCTGGACCCCCCTGGTCCCCTTAGTGACACATGTCACTGCACAACCTGGACACTAGTAAAAAAAGTTCAGCCAAAGTTTTCTCACCAGCACCCAAGACAGCCATACATCTACACATGTCCAAATCAGAGCATTGATTTAGAGATCTCTCTCATCAGACGCTTTCCTTCTGCCTTTGGAAGCTCAGTGAGGAAGTGGTGAATGTATTCGTTGAAAGCAGAAAAGACAGTCTGCTTCTGCTTGGCAGCTGCTTTTTCCTCCTCTAATCTCTCAGCCTGTCCAGAATGGAAACTTTAGAGCGATCCTGCTTTCTCTTCCCAGTAGGGTGTGGAGCAGCAGGACGAGAGGAGTTGGAGGAAGATGAAGTCTGTATCTGGGGTTGGGTTTGGGTCTGACAAAGACGTAGTGGAGGCTGTTGGGAGAAGAGCCTTCTTTGGGTGGAGTGGCAGGAAGAGACTGAACAGAGGAATCGGATGCTGGGTTTCCCTGGCTAGCCCTGTGATCTGTCTCCTGCAGAAAGGTTGCCATTGTAAAACATGTACCACTTTAACTTATATGAGCTAAAATTGAATTAAAACAATTTCAATTCCACTTCCAGGGACCTACCTCAATGCATAATGCAACGAAATTATCAAAGTTGGACTTTGGTGCTTTATGAATTCAGAGGGCCACCTGAGCAATTCTAGAATGGTTTGGTATCAAAATCCGCTGGCAGCATCCCTACTATGGACATTCTTCCACTTCTTTCTCACAAGGACAAATCTACCACGTAGCTGTTTCTACTTTCTCTTGATATTTTCTCTATCCGTGGTTAGCGCAGTTGCAATTTCATTCCAAGTGTTTTAGATTGTATTCCTGCCATAAGCATGCTGATGCATACGGAGGTGTTCAACTAGAGATTCGTCAAACTGGTCAGCCATGGTTGTTTTGAGCAGAAGTGAACACAAACAGAAGCTTTCTCTTGTTGTTTCATGCTATAGCGCCCCTAGAGGCAACACTCAGACTGCAACTCGCGCTCCTGTTGCGTTACGATTTTTTTCGACACATTCCAGAACGCAATGACGCTCCAAGTTTTGAAGCATCTGTGTTCACATACTTGCAAGGACCATTTTTCTGCACTTATTCCTGGTCTTCTGCAAAGGTTTTATTGATTTCTATTTCCCGATACTGCTTTGAAGCCTTTTTTCTTTTTCTTTGCTTTTCTGAAAAAAGTCTCCAACTCAAGTCTCCGAGCTATCTGACAGACAGAGTCTTATTGTTGGTCAAGTTTGACAAACATTGTTCATAACCCGGAAAAAAAAAAGTAATTTCGTCTGCTTTTGATGAAACTTCCTCTCGCCGGTGATAGCACTGCAGGCTTACTCCAAAGATACAATTATCCAACTGGCCTTCTGACATAAAGCAATACAACAGAAGGAGAATGACACCAGGTATTAGAAACATAAAGCCAAAACAGCCTTTCTTTACAGTTTTATTCTATATAAAAAGACTGCTTTGTGGGAAACAGAATAGTACGTGGAGTATTGTATTGTCGGTCTTTGTCATTGCTGATTTTGTACATTCCCTAAAAGTTTTGTCTTGAATTGAATTAATTTGTGATTTTAATATAATTTGTGTGTATGAATAGTTTGTGTATTTACCAAACCTGGGTTTTAGTACAGCCCCTGTTTCCTGAACAAATCTCCTTTGTATTCTACAAGGTAAATGCCAGTGTGCTTGCCTGAATGCTAATGACTGCAACTTTTGAAATCTGTTTAAAACATGACTCGAATGCAGGATTTTAAAGAGGCAGTAAGATTATCTTACACTTTTACATTATAATATCCAGACATAACAGAGCTGATTCACATCCAAGTACAAAAACTGAACAGTCCTGAACCAACCAGGCATCTGTCTAGTAAATGCAAGTTCTAAATCTAATGACCTCAATGCAAGTGGCAGGTCTGTCCTATTAAAAGGTCTCTCCTCCCTGTCTTTGTCTCTGTGTAAACAGATCTTTAAAAGGCAATGAGGTTGCCTGGCCTGTGCTGCTTTATCTGCAAAGTTACGATTGTCTGGAGAAGATGACCCCAAGCTATTGATATGTGATCCCTTATATGAACACACACACACACACACACACACACACACACACACACACACACACACACACACACACACACACACACACACACCTACTCTATTTGGTTTACTTTCACTCTTCCGTTGGCCTTCTAAAAGGTTATTTATGGCCAGGCCATGAGCGTTGCAGAAAAGGAAGAAACATGAAATCAGACTTTGAGAACTTGTGCATCAATATCTACATGAGGGAAATACCTCTTTATGGGTAAAAAACAGATCAGAGTGAAACTATCTATCTAAAATAAAATGACATGAAAAGCCATCTAGATTATTACCATGGCACAGCTTTTTTTCCTCCACTATCTTGCTATTTCTTGTCACTTAGCAGAGGCCTGACTGTGTCAAATCAATGTCAAATTTGAATGTTAATAGAATCTTAAATTATTCAACATGCAGTTTAGCCCATTTGAACTATTCCCTGGCTCCAAATGACTCCCTCCATATAAATATGTGATGGAGAAATAAAGGTCTGGCCTAACTCCAAGGTGTGTTCAATGGTAGAGAATACATGATTTCAGTTGAGGGCTGATTTAATTATCAGGACATTTTTCTAACTTTATTATTCTAATGTCAATAATAGTCATCATTATCATTATCATTTACATTATTTTGTTAACTTTCTACTGTAAATTTACTGATACCATATGAAGAAATTAATAATTCTAGCAGTTATTCAGGTACAGTATGTACTATATATGATCATAGTTAGATTCAGGCAATCGATTAAAACATTTATTCAAAAATTAATCGCACATATTGGGCAAATATTCTTGCTTTATGCAAATGTATGTATATATTTATTATTGGAAATCAATTAACAACACAAATCAATGACAGATATTGATCCAGAAACCCTCACAGGTACTGCATTTAGCATAAAACAATATGCTCCAATCATAACATGGCAAACTGCAGCCCAACAGACAACAACAGCTGTCAGTGTGTCAGTGTGCTGACTTGACTATGACTTGCCCCAAACTGCATGTGATGATCATAAAGTGGGCATGTCTGTAAAGGGGAGACTCGTAGGTACTAGGGTTGGGCGATACTGAAATTTCCCCTACTGACGATATTGCTTTAAGAAAAAAGACGATAGATGATTTTATCGTCCAAAAAAAGCTGAAGAGAGACGCACGTAGATATAAATATATATGAACTAGAAACACGTACATTGCAATACATAAGTGGCCACAAAGTGTAGACTGTTAGCGCTATGTTACACAATGACATGCTGAGATCAATAAATCAGATCAATCAGCTGGTGACTAGAAACTGCCCTCGTTCAGTCTCACCACCGTTATATGTTGTTACCTTTGATTGAGGGCTGATTGCTCAGTGTGGGAGGAGTTTTGGTCCGGCTGCTCTGTGTGGAGGGAGTTGGTGGCGGACTAGCGTATTCTGGATGGAGAGTTTTTTCATTTGGTTTAAAACCAAAGAATCACCAATGACCCCTACTTCTACCCCTCAAACAAGCGTGCAGGAGACCAGAGAGAAAGACGTTGTGTGTTCAGCTTTCACTACTGTTGTAGCTTCTAACTGAATCCCCGACTTTTCACATATCTGTTTTATTTTACTGTTTCACTTTTCAGCTGCGTAGGAGTCGTGTTTAGTTGCTGCTGATAAAAACCCAACATTTGCTGATTTTGCTGTTTCATAATGAAAGCTTCTAAATGACAAAATAATAGGGGACTTTTATTGTGAAGAATATAGGAAATGAAATGTGTTTATCACCGTTTTACAGCCGCTTCTGTCACTCCATCACACATACGCTCCCTCATTCTCTCTCTCTCTCTCTCTCTGTCTGTCTGTCTCTCTCTTGACCACAAACACAGACACTCGCTAAAGTTAAGCATACAACCTACGCACCGAGTTACTCCTTAAATGACTTTGCTACTTGTATAACAAATTTTAGTTTAAAAAACATCTTAAAAATGCATAATTCCCTGATGCTTTCCCCCGGCAGGGTGTCATCTCAGGCCTGCCGGGCTTGCAATACACTGGCGGAATCCTTGTATTCAACATAATTGAATATCGTTCCGTTCCGTTGTCATGGACACATGAGGACCATTATCGTGGCCAATCAATATAGTGTCTAACAATAATCTCGTTATATCGCCCAAGCCTAGTGGGTACCCATAGAATCCATTTTCATTTACATATTTTGAGGTCAGAGGTCAAAGAACCATGACAGTTTTTCCTCGCCAAAATTTAGCAGAAGTTTGGAGCGTTATTTAGCCTCCTTCCCGACAAGCTAATATGACCTGATTGGTGCCATGTATTCCTTAGGTTTTTCTAGTGTCATATGATTCCAGTATATTCACTCTAACTTTAAAACTGAGCCCACTACAACCTAAAAATCGCAAGTTGCGTTAAAGAAATTAGTGGTGTTAAAACAAATTTGCGTTAACGCGTTACTTTGACAGCCCTAAATTAGATAATAGTTAAATCAGACGAAGTCAAAGGTATATATAATATAAAGCATTGCTTATATATTGTTTAGAGATTATAGTGAAGATTATAAAACGAGACCCATAACTTTGCTTCCTAGAATTTAAACTGTAAAATGTAAGAAACATTTTAAGGTAATTTTGTGAGATTAAGAACATTTCCAAGTATGTTCAAGTCATTGCATTCTTCAATTCACCTACACATATCTCATGCTTTCTCCTTTTATAATTACAGTGTTTGAGTTTCACTATGACATAGCAACTTTCTCTCAATGAAAAGTTTTGACATTTGTCAAAATAAGCATATAGCTGCTTGTGGTGCAACGGTTCAGCAAGCCCACAGTACGGTTTGTACTGCGGTTTTTGACTTTGGGTTTCTTTTGCATATTGGGGAGAAGCAAAGCAAAACCATTTCCAATGTTTTTGAACTCCGAAATATATAAATTGATTGATTGATAGTAATGAATGGGTAGTTCTATATTATATGAAGCCATAACACTGATATTAAACATGAAATAAGGCAGGCTACTTAATGGTCAAGTAGGCCTATGTTCAGATAATTGCCTCTTCTATGTCTCTGGCACCTCATCAAATAATTAGCAGACCTGTATAAGTGGTGCAACGGTTCAATGAAGCCTACGGTTCAGTTTGTACATCATTGAACAGTTCAATTCTTACGGTTCCATTTTGCATCCCTTTACTGTATATGAATCCTTTTAGCTTGCTAATGTACCTGAAACTTTCTTTGAGAGTTGCATGATGACAGCGCCACAGGGCAGATAGCACCTTTGCACACAGCATTGTCACAATCTTCAGTTAGACGACAAGGGCTTAAATCCCTATATCACCGTGACCTTTAAAGGCACGCCATAATCATCCCAGCGTTAGGTCTAGGCTCCAGTGCTGCGTCTGTGCTGCTGCTACCCTAAGGTTCCCATCTCGCTTAGCGTGTCAAATATAACAGCACAACTAATACTCAAGCTGGTACGGGGTCAGAGCCACTGCAGAGCTTTTTTGAATGTATTCAGACATTTCACATGTGGAAGTAGTGGCATTTTAGATGAAAGGAGAATGCCAATAACGAATGGGGTGTTTTTATTAGGACGAAAGAGGATGAACTGTCATTGTCGAGGGACAGCGGCTGACTGATGTGGACTGTGAATGGACTAGTGGCGTCATCTCAGAATATGATTTATTGTTGAAGAGAAAAAGAGCTGAAACTTTCATTGAATCACCGAGAAATCATTTATCACTTTTGTTAGTTTCAAGTATTTGGTTCGCTATATCGCCTGGAGCCATCCAAATAAACACAGAGGAGGAAGTCGGAGAGATTGGACCCCTAATGGCTGCAGCAGAGAGGCAGATTCTGATATGTTCCAGATGTTTTATGATTGGACATAATGGCCTTCTTGAAATGGCAACTGAGTCTGTAGCCAGAAACTATTAAACTGTCTATTTGCACCCATTTGAGAACAATGAACTGCCCCAGAGAATACTAAACATCTATCATGTAATTAGGGGGCCTGCACACCATATGTAAAATCAAGTCTTTCTGAAATCCTGACTATAAGAAAATGACGGTGAATAGTCGAGGTAAATGGCAGTCGTCATTATTCTCATATCCATCTGTTCACATCACGTATTCACATTCAATTGCCTGGTCCTCTAACAATAACACACAGACAACCATGCTCACGCTATAGGCATCTGCTGGTGGAGACACCACAGTAGAGGTTTTATAGGGATGCACCAATTTAACGGCCGAATATCGGTATTGGCCGATATTTGCCTTGTTTGCTGCCATCGGCCTATCGGCCTATCGGCAAATAAGATGACATTCGCAGACGATAGTGGCAGATGTTTATCTGTTGTGTTGCATCAATTTTGCGCCGGTTAAAGCGGAAGTAGGCAGATTGGAGCAAATATGGTCTAAAAAAAGTAATTTTTATAAAACGGTCGCTATATCATGACAGTAGTACATGAAACAGGTAACATGAAAAAAATAATGTGCCTCTGTGTTCTCCGGTGTTTTCCGGTGTTCTCTGGTGCTCCTAACGGCATCTGCAAGATTTCACAGACCGGAGGAAAACAAACAGTAAGAGCTGATCTGGGATCTGTTGTCCATCTACTGTCTATGAGAGCCGGCTGTCAATCACTCACTAACGCCAACCAAATGGTCAAACTAGACAGCGCTGATCGAAAATATGAATCTATATTGTGTTACTTTAATGCTTATTTCTCTCCTGAAATGATTTCAGAATCATCTTGTAGTGCACGGTTTAGCTGTAAAATGAAAAAGTTTGTGACCCGGCAGCCATGTTGAGATCTCTTCAGGGAATACCGAGCACCACTCACGTGACCGGAGCACAGCCAATAGGAACGCTCTGTCTCTGAAATGACCTGTGATTGGTCAAAGTCTTCTGTCACAGGCTAGATGTTCTAAAGCCTGAAAACAGAGCCATGAGGAGGAACAGGAGTCTAGTTTTCTCTGAGAACACTTGAATTACAATATGCTGAAAGGTTATAATGGGATTTTAGCACAATGATGCCAAAAATATACTGCCTCTGACGTGCCGTGCAGATGTGTGGTTTGTTTACAATTAAAAGCGAAGGAAAAGTCGTCCGTGTGGGGAGTTTTACACTGTCTCAGAGACAGCGTGCGTAATGTGTCACTAGAAGCCTGTCACTCCAACGAGGGGTGACGCAGCACCCAGTACGTTACAGTGAGAACATCCTCCATGCCGTGCAGCCCGTGCAGCCTGTGCAGCAGTCTGTCCCCCATACCGGGATCCAGTTCCGGTTGAGCAGGTTGCAGCAACACGTCGGGATCGCCACTTTGTGGTCCCACAGCTCTGCTGTATAGGTCCGTGCATTATACTTGGGCGGCCGTTAATATATGAGCAAGTAAGTAAGAGCAAACAGAGCAAGTAAAGTCTACAGTGTGTGTGGTAAACACTGCTTTTGTTTCTAATTGCTTTTACATATATATTTTATTAATGTTTCACAAAATGTATATTTTTGTTGGGCTGTGTAAGTACCGAACCATTCCTCTTATTGAGTAGGTAGTTGTATAGCAGCTGAAAAGGCTTTTAAAGCTGTTATTTAAAAAAAAAAAATAATATTTTTCATGTGAAAGAAGGTTATATTAAAGGTTGAATGATGATTGAATTTGTGCTCATTCAAAGAGAGTTTAATGAAATGCTGAATGACTTTAAAACAGCTCAGTTATTTTTTTTATAAGGAAGGAGTCTTTGTTTTCCTGGCACAAAAGGGAAATATCCATCCATCCATCTTCAACAGCTTATCCGGGGTCGGGTCGTGGGGGCAACAGCTCAACAGCAACAGTGGAGATATAATCTCTCCACCTAGTCCTGGGTCTTCCCCGTGGCCTCCTCCCAGCTGGTTGTGCCTGGAACACCTCCCAAGGGAGGCGCCCAGGGGCATCCGTACTAGATGCCCGAACCACCTCAGCTGGCTCTGCTTGTACCCGCGATCTAGTTCTTTGGGTCATGACCCAGCCCTCATGACCATAGGTGAGAGTAGGAACGAATATTGACCGGTAGATCGAGAGCTTTTCCTTCTGGCTCAGCTCTCTTTTCGTCACAACGGTGCGATAAAGCGAATACAATCCGATTCTCTGGCCAATCTCACGTTCCATAGTCCCCTCACTCGCTAACAAGACCCCAAGGTATTTGCACTACTTCACTTGGGGTAAGGACTCATTCCCTACCCGCAGTAGGCAATCCATCGGTTTCCTGCTGAGAACCACGGCCTCAGATTTAGAGGTGCTGATCCTCATCCCGGCCGCTTCACACTCGGCTGCGAACCGATCCAGTGAGTGCTGGAGGTCACAGACAGATGATGCCAACAGGACCACATCATCTGCAAAAAGCAGCGATGAGATCCTCAGCACACCGAACAAAAGGGGAATAAATAACAGCAAAAACAAAATAAACAAAAACATCAGTATCGGCCAAATTGTTATATTAACTATCGGTAATGGTATTTGCCCAGAATTTTGCAATTGGAGCATCCCTAAAGTTTTACAATTTGGCCGTGAAAACAGACTTTCTACTGTTTTCCTTGAATCAAGCAACAGCTTAATTCCACAGGGCACAGCCATCACATCAGCTGCAAACAAACACTGACAAGTCCTTTGTAATTCATCAAACCTGTGCTTTGACTTATGGGATCTTTCCGCCAGCTGGTCTGAAATACCTCGGCACATGTCTGCGACTTTGTGATACTCTGACAGGCTGCGTTCCCGTTTTTATTTGTCTTGACCTTGACGGCATTTTCCCGCTGTTCCATATGCATGCTTTATGAAACCACGTGTCACTCTTAATGCCGTCGGTGCGCTGTCGTGTCAATTTGATGCTTTAAAATATGTGACAAGCTTTGAGAACAACAAAGCCCCCACACTTCAATCACGGAAATAAAACACACGCACACATAAAGAAAGGCAGACATGCACACACAAGCAGAAATCCACATACACGCCCATGAGCACAGTCTGGCAATCATGTGCAGACACACAGGACATATACAAATAGAGAGGGGCGGGGTGTCAAACAGAAATTTTCACATTTAGCTTGATGAGACACCTCAGCAATAGCCGGTATGTGGTGTTTCTTCCCTGCGGCACAGTCATTTAATGGACAATACCCAACAGCTGACAGCCAAATATTAGTTTTCTCCATCTCCCTCAGTACATAACTAGAGGGGTTCACATTCCCTCCTCCTCTCCGTCTGCCTCCCTTACCCCCAAATTGCTCCTGCGCTCATTACTGCTGCAGGATTGATGTTTTCTTTTCATATAGCACCAAGCTGATATCCCACAGATTCAGAATTAATAAAATATGAAGGACATTAATATTCCCAGCATTCACATTTTGCTATTATTGCAGAGGTGCTCGTGAAGCCCCCGACTCGCCCAGCCTGTCAATCACCCTCTAGGTACACCGCTGCCTCTCTGCCCCAGTCAGGCTGGAGGTGAGCTCCGCTGACAGACTTCAAGCAGCTCCCTCAAGGGCATTAAAGGGCAGGTTATGACATAGGCAGTGCATATCTCTGCATTTAGGACCTCCTTGTTTTAACCCTCTGAAACCCCAAGCAGTTTAAGCAAATTTTTTGCTCCTGTCACATTTTACTCACTGTGGCCTCGTTCTTCACTGCAATATATAAGTCCTGCACCTCTATGGAGTCATGGCTAGAAGTAGGGAGAACTCAAAAATGTCTTTGGTACAGTATAAGCAGTATACAACCTCCGTTTCTGAAAAGTGAAGCCAATGTGGAAGTGCCTTAAACTGTCATTCTTTCTAACAGCCAGCAGGGGGCGACTCCTCTGATTGTATAGAAGTCTATGAGAAAATGAGCCTACTTCTCTCTTGATTTATTACCTCAGTAAACATTGTAAACATGAGTTTATGGTCTCAATCACTAGTTTCAAGTCTTCTTCAATACAGCATGATGTTCATTTAGTGAATGATGGTCCCATTTAGAGTCAGATAGACCATAAAGCAGGGGATGCTTTAGGGCGGGGCTACTGTTGCTACCAGGTCGCTACCACGGCGTTGTTGTCCGGTCTGGGAGTTGTCCGTGTTTTCGTCTTAGAACTTTAACCCTTTCACAGTGTGTTTTCACTTCATGAAAGTTAACTGTAACATTTTAGTTGCCTAAAAATGTCTTATTCAGCGTTCGGTTGTACTTAGCTCCACCCTCTAGTGTCACTTCTGGTTACAAAAAGCCAAGATTATATAGTATAACACAGTTATAATGTCATTAATCATAAAAAAAGAAAAAACTCAATTTAAACTTCTTTGATAATATCCTATGAAAATGGGAAAAAATGTAATGTTCTTCACTGCAATATGAAGTGAAGAACATTCACTTCATACAACATTCACTGGGGAAAAAAAGTTCGTAAACTTGTGTTTGGTGGATTATTTCTCTGTTGTTCCAATGCTAATTGTTATTGTATTTTACATTGTTGGAAAGCCTGTTTATTTACCTTCACAATGATGTCCAACTTGTAAGGATCATGCATTTGTGGGATGAGCAGCACAGCTGATTATGTGGGTAGCGCCCAAGAGACATTTGCCAAAATGCTCTGCCAATGGTAAACAGTGTATTCTCCTGTTGGTGTTGACTCTTGTTTTGAGTTGTTTGGTGGATTGGATGATTGAACTCTCTATCAGCAACAAGGAACAAACAAGACATATTGGCTATTTTACACTTTATTCATTTAATCCACCGTCAGGAGCCTCAGTAGCGGTGGAAGATCCATACGCAGTCACAACAGCCTGGCACCTCCTCCTCATGCTGGTCACCAACCTGGTCACACGTTGCTGTGGGATGGCGTTCCATTCCTCAACCAGGATTCGTTGCAGGTCAGCCAGCGTGGTTGTGTTGGTCACTCTAACACGTACAGCACGCCCAAGTTGATCCCACAAGTGTTGAATTGGGTTGAGGTCTGGACTCTTGGCAGGCCGTTCCATTCTCTCTACTCCCACATTGTGGAGGTAGTCTGTGATAACCCTGGCTCTGTGGGGGCGAGCGTTGTCATCTTGGAGGATGAAGTTAGGTTAGCTTAGATTTGGTTACATTTGGAAGCGTTCGTCACACATGATTGTTCAAGGACCGTTGAGATTTTAAAAATCGAATGATAATTGCTGTTTTGACAGTTTCTGGCTAGGATAAATGGTGTAATTTTGGCGATTTTAAATTTTTTTTACAAAGAAAACATGCCTTTCAAACCTTTCGGCTGGTTGTTGGCCAATATGGCCGTTAATATTCCAGAAATCCAGCCATATGGAACAACTACCTGACATATGTTTTAAAAAAACATATAATAGCCTACATTTGACATAACTTGAAAATAAGTTTAATGAAGAAGCTGTCTAAAAATTAAATAATAGGCTGGTCTGTCCGATTTCTGTGTTTGTCTTGGCAACATATCTTACAATATTAGGCTATTTATTAGGCTATTAATTAATAAAAAAAATGTTGGCATATTTCCGAGGGACTTTTTTGGCATTGATCATTTAATCTTCAGGACAGCTACACGTGATACACGCATAACATAACCCTGCTGTGTTCAGAGGGACAAGAATCATTTTTTGTCTTTGATGATTTCTGTTGATGTGATTTGTTTGGAATTTAACTGATCCCTCAATTTTTTATTTTTGACCGGCGATGTCATTAACATGCTGGTTTCATTCATGTTCTTTAACAAACTGTAAAGCTCCACACTATCGTAGAGATGTTAAAATGGGTAGAAATTGTATACTGAGGGCTGCACACAGTAGGCTACTGTCATTTGTTTTTAACTTTTAGTTTGACATACAGTAACTACCCAGCACTATATGGAGAAGCCCTGGTAGCTCTGAGTAACTGGAGGTACTTCTCCATGACAGGAAAGAGTATACAGGTCTTTATTTGACGCATATACATCGCCTGCTTTCCTACATGATTCATGTTAATGCCATCTATTTGTTTTTTAAAACATACTGTAAATTCAACATGGAAAGGGCAGTTGTGGTATTATGACGCTGATGTCAGCCCTGCTAGCAGTTTTTCTCTTTTTTTGAACACTTGCCATGTCCGTTGCTCATGAACATAGTTGTAATTTTGCAACATTCAGCTTCAGGGCTTTTCTCCTGTTAATGTCCTCCCTTTCGGCTCCACCTTTTCTCTCATTCTCTCTTTCACCTGTCCTTTTCTTTCTCCACACTGCGCCGCAACGCACACTCCACGCACTGACTGAACGTTGTGTCGTTGTGGACGTGCGTGCGAGAAATGGTGCGTGACCATCAGGTTAACAGCAGGCGGGGGCGGCTGGCTGTCCACAGTTCTGAGTAACGAGTGTTGGTTTTGCTTTCATTTACCCTTTCATCTTGCATTTTTAATATTAGCCAGGCCACCGAAATTTCTCCTGGTGCTCCCGGTGGTCAGTCCGGGCCTGCTCCTCAGTATCTACAAATACATTTTCAAAAAAAGGAGTGTCCATATGAACCGTACAAAGGGAACGCAATACTGCATTTTACCACTGACAGTGTTGCACAGAATATTATAATGAATTACAAATACTTTTCCCTTCAAAAATCTTACAAAACAGTATATTGTTTACTTGCAAACCTTTTTCTTTTCTCTCTTTGTTTTCATTTAGCTAGCAGACTGGACAAAGGATCATCCAGAGAGAACTAGACATGCACATATAGCATAGTCTGATTGTCTCCTGTTCCTTTCTCTGTCATTGTAGCATAGGTTGTCCAGCACTGTGGCTCTAGGTGGGTTTGTCTGACAGTCTTTAAACACGACAGATAAGAGAGAATAATTAATTTATCAGAGCAGGCCAGGCTTTAATCCCTGGTGTCCTGGTGATAAGGGAAGGTTTCTTCTCCCCTGATCCCTCTGCCGATAGGGGCTTTTTTCCTTGGCGGTTTCCCGTTAATAAGCCTGTCAAAGAGGCACACGACTCAGGGCTCTGTCCTGTACAGGTTATCTCGCCGCCACACGTTCCACATCTCCTGCCTGACAGCCGACAGCAACCGGGTCGCCAGGCCTTTGAAACCCTGGGAGAGCAGGGCCTGTGGGCGTCTCTCAGAGGCGGCCCTGTCATTTAAACCGGCTAATTCAAACATCAGGTGGGTCCGAACCCACAGGAGACGCGAGAGAAAGGAGAACACAGTCTTGACAGACCGATGGACAGACACACACACTCTCGCCAAAAGCCGAATATTAATAATTCTCTTTTAAGACGAATAAAAATACATGTTTACTACAGCTTCTCTCCCTTTATGCAGTTCCTACCTGTCTTTCTCTCTCGGAGCCCTTCGTGAAATTGACTGGTTGCTTGTGAGATGAAATATGTGCGGACATTTTTCATCCGGCTATAGTATGTCTGGATGGTAGAATGATGAGATCTGTGTTGAAGCCATGTCCGGCAGGAAATATGGTAATGCTGTGGCATAAGTGTGTAGCCTTGGGAAGATGGAATTTACAGTATGTGCTCAGTAAGCCGCTTCAAATTGAATAACTCAAAACACATTTATGTATAAACTGCTGTTTATCGTGACAAATTGTGTTTTGAAAGTCTTGCCAGTCTACACAAATTGAACAATACTTCTTTCACAATGCTAAGCCATTCGGATGAGGAAAGACAAACAATTGAAGCTGAATCTTGAGGACTTACCGAGCGTATACACCAAATTACAGATGCAGCGATGATAGCGGCTCATTTAGTTTTTAATTTGGAGGCTGAGTGGCCCGCAGAGTGAGTGAGGCGGACAGCGCGTATCTCAGGGGAGCAGCAGGATGGCTGCTAAGTAGCGGTGTGCGCGGTGGCCTTCGCTGCACCGTGGTCCTTCATCATTTCCCTAAAGCCTCACCTATTTTGCAGGCTGACTGCATGCATTATCATATTTAATGTGGGTCATGAAAAGCACAAAGAAGTTGCACTGCTCAAGAGGATTTGTGTGCATATGTGTGTGTGTGTATGTGTGTGTGTGTGTGTGTGTGTGTGTGTGTGTGTGTGTGTTAAGTTCCAGTTATATGTACACTAGGGGTGTAACAATCCATCAATCTGGAGCGATATATTGATTGAATGATCAACAATCCAATATTATCAATGCAAAGTGAAAACATCGATACATACACCATTTCCGTCTAACGCAGCTCATTCCTAAACATCCAAACAGTGCTAGCGGCATGAGCAAGCGGCGTTAGCAAGCGGCATTAGCAAGCGGCATTAGCAAGCGGCGTTAGCAAGCGGCAAGGCCTATAGAAAGGAGGCTGGGTCACGGGCAGACATGGGTCTTGGAGTATGGGGTACAACACATGCGCAGTGTAACTTAAGCTGCAGTCGTGCGTTTTGATTGGTTCAATTTCGGCGAGTGCAGCCAGATTTTACTGCGCGTGTTATACCCCAAAGATATGATGCGTTGATGACGCGTGACCCAGCCTCCTTTCCAGCGGCACTAGCAAGCTTGATCTTGGCCCTGGTCATCTTTTTTCACCTCATTGCAATTTTTCACTCAAGGCAAACAACAAAGGCAGTTTGAAAATGAGGCATGGCTGTGACTGGAAAACAATGCATTGATGCACTGGAGTCGCCGCACCAATAGGGTAAACGCTCCAAGGTTCGATTCAACCGAACTCAACAAGGCAGGTGTGAAAACGCCTTAAGTAGTTTTGTTGCCTAAGCCTAACCAAGTCGATCTTTTCCTAAGCCTAACTAAGTAGTTTTGTTGCCTAAGCCTAACCAAGTCGATCTCTTCCTAAGCCTAACTTAGTAGTTTTGTTGCCTAAGCCTAACCAAGTCGATCTTTTCCAATGCCTAACTTAGTAGTTTTGTTGTCTAAGCCTAACCAAGTCGATCTTTTCCAAAGCCTAACTAAGTAGTTTTGTTGCTTAAGCCTAACCAAGTCGATCTCTTCCTAAGCCTAACTTAGTAGTTTTGTTGCCTAAGCCTAACCAAGTCGATCTTTTCCAAAGCCTAACTTAGTAGTTTTGTTGTCTAAGCCTAACCAAGTCGATCTTTTCCAAAGCCTAACTAAGTAGTTTTGTTGCTTAAGCCTAACTAAGTCGATCTATTCCTAAACCTAACAAGTAGTTTTATTTTTAAAAGACTGGAGCGGAAATTGACCTGTGCATCATTTGTAGGAAAAAACATGAAAAATAAATTGTTGAAAGTGCTGAGCGTCACGCAAAAAAAACCCATTTGTATCAATGTACACGAATCAAATGGATTAAATTTCATGACTATTTCACAAACTGCCATAAGACTGTGTTGAAGTGCCCCTGAAGTGAATTGAATCAAAATCATATTGTGTCAATGACTTTGTGATATCGGCAAATATCGTATCTTTGTCCAAAGAATCAATATAATATTGTGCTGTGTTGAAACTGGTGATTTTACACCCCTAATGTACATTATGCGTCAGAAATGCACTAGGAGTACAATTCAAACTTGAGCATTTGGTCCGTAAAAAAGATGGCATCACTACCTCCGACATCTTCACTCACCCATAGGATTTTTAAATCTACTCTTTGATACTCTGTTTTATTATTGATCCTGTGTACTCAGCTTTTTTTTATATCTTTGAACCAGCAGACCAGTTTACGCACAACAATCAAGTCAAGGTCAGCTCTGAATGATTTACTTTGTGTCCTCGCTCTGCCAGTCTGTCTCTGTCTATTTGTCTGTCTTCTGGCTAACTGGAGCACTTCGGCTTTTTCGATCTGTCCAGCCCAGGAAAAAAAAACATTTAGCCAATGCCGCTCCTTATCTCTCTCGCTCTTCTAATCTCCTGTGAGCTGCAGGAGTGGAGGCAGAGGGGCTGTCATTGTCCAGGGATGTGAACCTGCAACCTTTTCAATTTCACCCCGCGCTTCAAAGCCCTTCCGCCTGGACGATCTCACGTCCTGGACAAAGGTGCCATTTGCTTTTCATTTCCTCCACGATAAGATGGGAGAAAAAGTATTGTATATTGTAATGCTCCCTCACCTTTCTGACATCAGCAAAATTGAGGTGCAGGCGAAAGATCAATACAAATTAAAAGTAAATACAAAAAAGGCGGTGAAGGAGAGGAGATACATTACCATGTTTGGAAATCCATTTGCACTGGCTTCTCTCAGCCACAATGGTTTTGTTTGTCCAAGAAAGGGTGGGGACAGGATTGGAAAGTTTAAAAGCTGAAAACTTACATTGATATCTTTTCAGAATTACATTTAAAGTGAAATTAATTTAGTGACAGTGTTGTTTGTGGGTTGTTTTCTTCAAGGCCCAGTTCAGACTTGTATTAACATGCGTCCTTAGTGATCCGATCACAATTGGACAGCTCTAAGTACAGGTGTGAGTGCACTCCAGACACACTGAAGACGCATTGAGATCCGATTGCTCAGACCACATCCAGAGGTGGTCTGGGCCACATATGGCCACATTCTTTTAGCAGTGTGTACGTGAATGTGTCCTGGGCCACATTTAGGACCGCCTACTCAACTGACGTCCCGCTGGGATCTGCAGGGTTTCACTGCGCTCTTGTGAATAGACAGGCAGACGCAAGCTCTTTTCTGCCTCGCTGCATGGAAACGGCTTCTGAGCTTTACTGTATTCTGTCAGTACAACTGTATTTTATTAAAATATATCTTGTCTATGGGTTACATATCTACAGACTATCAGACTAGGAACTAGACGGGAAGTGCATTATGATCATACTGTCGGAGATGTGTCGATGTTTTTGTTCCGGTGCTTTGCACGGAGCTGACACCAGCCCGCTTGCTCTCATCCCCGGCTCTCTGAAGCCTGGCAAAGGCAGCGGTGCCGGCGGCATGTAGGTCCCCGGGGACTGCCGGTACAATAACCTTACATTTGTATGTTAATAAAATGTACCCAAATCCATGAACATGTAGGCTTTTACTACTGACATTCATGTAATATTACATGGCACCGTCTGCTGTATTAGCCATGTGTTCACTTCGCGTTATCTGCAGTGGTCACTGGAGACTCGTGGAAACACATTCTAATGCCAGGTGTGAACAGACGTACTTAAAGCTGTCCACTTGTGATCCGATCACTCAGGACGCATGTTGATGCCAGGTCTGAACAGTACCTATATCCTACTCAGATTCTAAGCTCCACATCTGCCACCATGCCGGAGCTGGTGTCACCAGTAAGCTGTGATGTCATTCCTCATCTGGACTGGTTTCACTGAGGTCCCAGCTGCGTGGTCAATGTGCTGGAGAAACAGTGTGTGTTTTTACACATGCTGCTTTTATTTTTGTGCAATGAGCCACGCTGCTACAGTTTTAGCTCCCAGGCTTGATTTATTGCAGCATCTTTTTATTTTTCCAACCGGACATTCCAACTATTCACCATTTCACTTTTACTCTCCCGGCATCTTCTCTCCCACTCGTCTGCTGCATTAGAGGAAACCTGCAACCTGATATTCTGTCATTATGGGAGCAATATCTACACAACATTAAGCAAATTACATCTGGCTGGCAGCATGTTCCAGCATCTAAGCACACCTCACGGCGTGGCAGGTGGCCTTGCATCGATCAAACGCAGCACTGCCAAGATCGGTCGGCAGAATGTGGAAAATGGCTGCTCATGGTAATTGTGTTTCTCTTCCCACTATTCCGTTTCTCTAACAGTCCTGCATTTCCATAGGAATGGCTTGATGTTGTTGCACCTATCCACAGGGGTGCATACATATTGAGAAAATGAAGATGCGCTGTTTATTTTAACACCTGTACTTTGGTTATATCCTCTCCAGGTGTAAATATAGAGGTACAGCAGTAAAACGCTGAAAGAGGTTATAAAAAAACTGTTTAATCTGCACAAACCCTGGAGTAACTGCATAGTGCAATACAGTATGTGGGGCTATTACCTGTAGCGTCAAGCTAAATAAAAACTAGCCTTTATAAAAGTATTGCTCTGGATACATACTGTAAAGGTCCAGGGTTTTTAATTAGTCATTTTTGTATACAATTTATAAACATTTAATTCACAAAGGTGTTGTTGTTGGGGGCGGGTAGGAGGGAGGGTGTCCAATGCACTGCACTTGGTCAGCACAACACTAATGACACAGGTTTTGGGGGCCAAGGACATAGGCACAAAGTAAGGCCGGGTAATACATTGGCACCTACCGTCCTTATCCATCAATGTGACTATAACGTATTCCCTGCCCAGTATCCCTAACTGCGTCCATATTGGACGAATCTGCACCTCATGATTTACATCCAATGCCAATGTGCAGTACAACACAGGAAGTAGTGTGCCCGATATTTGGTGAGACGGAAAGGAAGAGTGTTGACATTGGAGTGTGAAGTGTTTTAGTTACCTAACCCTAGTCATTCCTTAACCATAATGTATTTGCAATAATTTTAAACTAGGGCTATCAATTGATTAAAATATTTAAGCCTGTCAGCTGTCAGTGTGTCAGTGGGCTGACTTGACTATGACTTGCCCCAAACTGCATGTGATTATCATAAAGTGGGCATGTCTGTAAAGGGGAGACTCGTGGGTACCCAGAGAACCCATTTACATTCACTGATCTGGAGGTCAGAGGTCAAGGGACCCCTTTGAAAATGGCCATGACAGTTTTATACGATAAGTTCGTATGACGTGGTTGGTGGCAATGGATTCCTTGGGTTTTTTAGTTTAATATGATGCCAGCATCTTCACTCTAGCTTTACAACTGAGCCAGCTACAACCTCCGAAAAATCGATTACGTTAATGCGTTAAAGAAATTACTGCCGTTAAAACAACTTTGCGTTAACGCGTTATTATCGCATTAACTTTGACATCCCTTTAAACACTTAAAACCTGTCCTGGTTGATGTGACTTCCAGTTAAAAAAAAAATAACAGTTAAAAAGTGTAATGATAGCACATGCAGTTCTGTAGTGGACGCCATTGGAAAATTTGGCCCAATGTTAATTTCTGTGTGTGCATGCGTGTGTGTGTGTGTGTGTGTGTGTGTGTGTGTGTGTTGTGTGTGCAAGAGACTGAGTGAGTGATTCTACAAGCTATATATATATCTATATATATAGATATATATATAGATATATATATGTAACAGGTAATATCAAGAATCAATCAACAAATGCATTACTGGCTTACAGTGTTAATGACAGCTACTTTAGATTTGGTCTTAGTATTTAGACAAAAATGCTTATTAGTTTTAATCACATTTTAGTAATCTTTATTTTTTATAGTTTTAGTTTAGTTTTAGTCGACAACAACTCAAAAGTCCAGTTTTAGTCGCCCAAAAGTCATTTGATTTCAGTCAACTTTTAGTCCTTACTTTTATTCAGAATGTATTCTCTTCATTTTGTCAGCAATTTTTGAAATTAGTCTTATTCCTGTGTCAAATGTCCTTTTTTAGTCATCAGATTATATTGCAACATTTCAGTCAGCCAAACCAATAATTTTGTCATTTTAGTCAAACTTATTTCACATAACATTTGATCTTATTATTTGATAAAAAACACAGGTTGAATGATTAAGAATGCAGCTTTGCCGACTCAGAGTCCTTCTGACTGTGCTTATTAGTGACGCACGGTTCAGCCGCACCCACCCGTCTGTTATGAGAGCCAATCCGTACTGACCAACATGTAAAAATATGCGTTACTCAACCACATAAACTGCAAACCACCAAATTTATGCGTTATAGTTAGGGCTGCACGATTATTCAGGGCGGCTGTGTCTCAGAGGGTAGAGTAGGTCGTCCACCAATCGGAAGGCCGGTGGTTCGATCCCCGGCTGCTCCGAGTCACATGTCGATGTGTCCTTGAGCAAGACACTTAACCCCAAATTGCTCCCGAAGGCATAGCCATCGGTGTGTGAATGAGTATTTAGATTAGATCCTGTGTGTGTGAATGGGTGAATGCTGACATGTAGTGTCAAGAGCTTTGAGTGGTTGGAAGACTAGAAAAGTGCTGTATAAAAGCAAGTCCATTTACCATTATGGCCAAAATGATACTCACGATTATTTTGATCAATATTGAGATCACGATTATTCGTTGATTTTAGGGACAACATCATTTTATTGCACTTTCACATTTAAATACACAGAGCACTACTTTCACTTCTATGTTGTGCTACATTCCTGCTAATAAGGTTCTTCTTCACCTGATTTCAGTGCATGCATGCTCTACAGTATTACTCCTCTACTCTGGACTGCAGCCGCAACATTCAGGAACGTTTTTCACTGGCTGTCGCTGCCTGCGGGTTGACCCGGGTGAGCTTACTCGAATATGTCGCGGGTTCGGGCGTGCAGGTCAAAAAGTGACAAGGCAGTAATCCGAGTAACTTATTAATAACTTACAGAAACATTGCATGCAATAGTCCACCTTCTCTTCCCCTCTCTCTGTCAATCTCTCAAACACAAACACACAGAATGTAATTTTAACACATTCCGTACCACCACCACGTGACAGTGATGTGCTGTCAAGAGGTCGTGGTCATTTCACTGTGAGATCACATTGATTGGGAAGCGCTTGATTTGATATGCAGCAGAGTTTTGTATGAGTGGAGTACGCATTTTAAACTTCAATATCTTAGTCGATCATGTTCGTTTAATTGTGGGAATCCAAAATCGTGATCGTGATTAATATTTGATTAATTGTGCAGCCCTAATCATAGTAGCACAATTGTACAATAGAGAGGGAGAGAGAAGGTGGAAGGTGACGAAAATAGAGAGATTTCAGTCAAATTAAATTAATTCAACTACATTTTAGTCAAGTCTTTTTTCGTTAACAATATTGTATGTTTGATATCGTCACCGTTAGTGTTTAATGACGTCGGTGCTGTTTCGTCATCGTCTTGCCATGGAAAAAAAGGTCGTTGATGAACACATTTCGTCATAGTTTTTGTTTGTACGAAATGAACAATGCCAGCTTAGGTGTTGTCCACTAACATGGCCACTCTACACTTCGGGCCTACTGTGAAAAGACACACACTCAGTGGGCAGATGACAAACATCCTGGGAGACGCAGTGGCATTTCCACTGTTATTGCTTCTGTATATCTGAGCGGAGCCCTGGGATTACCATCAGTACAAATTAAACACAAATAAAGGATGCCGAGGGAAACAAAAAGGCAAAGATCTGGATCTATTATGCTCTGATTTATGGACCACTGATCCATAGCAGGTTGGGTCAGCGAGCTAGTGAGTGTGCATTCTAGCACCCTCATTGCCAACTCACCTGCCAGTCAATAACCTATTTAGTTTAATGTCACAGCCTATACGGGCAAAGCATATTGACAAGCTGCAGAATACACCTTCAAGAAGCCCCCAGCTGCAAGCGCCAGATAAACTGCATTTGAAAAATTCATTCTTTCGTTGCCCCTGAGTCCTTATAAATTATTAAAGTATGGGGAAAAACTTATAGTTGAGGAGCTAATGCCAGTGATTTGGGTGGGGGTGGGGGGTGATCAGTTGTTGCAAAGACAAGCCACTATTCCCACATCGCATTTCCAGCTAAGTCCACCCCCTCTCAGAGGTGACACAGTCACTAGCTGGCCTTTATGAATCTTTCAGAGGAGGAAAGAAGGAAAGAGATGGCATTTCAACATTTAATAAAGTGTCACTCCTGAAGTGTAATGCCGGTTCTATATGTTATGCTGTAGACTGACACTTAAAATATGGTCTCTTTTGCTTTTTGAAAGCCGGCTTCACCTTGAAGTAAATAAGAAGATGACTAATTCAAGTGCATGATGAGATGTGTGGCAGCTCTGTTTGAACTCGCTTTCTTAATGAAAACTAGGACTGTCTAACGCAAAATGAATTAAAAATTAATTTTAACGCCACTAATTTCTTAAACACATAAACACTGTCAATCTTTCGGAGGTTGTAGCGGGCTCAGTTTTAAAGCTATAGTTAAGATACTGCCTTCATATGAAACTAAAATATAAGGAATCCATTCGCACCAACAACGTCATACTAGCTTATCACGAAGGAGGCTAAATAACACTCCAAACTTGCGCTAAATTTTGGCGTGGAATAACTGTCATAGCCATTTTCAAAGGAGTCCCTTGACCTCTGACCTCAAGATCTGTTAATGAAAATGGGTTCTATGGGTACCCACGAGTCTCCCCTTTACAGACATGCCACTTTATGATAATCACATGCAGTTTGGGGCAAGTCATAGTCAAGTCAGCACACTGACACACTGACAGCTGTTGTTGATTGTTGGGCTGCAGTTTGCCATGTTATGATTTGAGCATGCTAAATACAGTACGTGTAAGGATTTTTGGACTATATTTGTCATTGTTTTGTGTAAATATATACATATGTTTGCTTAAACAAAGCATATTTGCCCACTCCCATGTTGATAAGTGTATTACATTCCTGAAAAATCTCCCTTTATGGTACATTTTGAACAGATAGAAAATGTGCGATTAATTTGCAGTTCACAATTAACTATGGAAAACCATGCTAAATATTTTAATTGATTGACAGCCCTACTGAAAAAAATATATAATGTTGGCATACTAACTTAACGGTGCATCCTTGTGTGTGTTTCAAACATTCTGTTAGTTGGATGACATCTGAAGGTGACTCCCTCTACAAGTCTACATTTTTGATGCCTCTGTCCTGTCGCAGTCAATAAGCCATTTAATCTTGGTGCTCAGCCGAGTCGATGCAGCCGATGTCTTGTCCGGGGTTTATGGTAGACAAGACGACGGTTCTGCCCAGACCTGATAAACCATTAATTTCCTTGAGCTCCTTTGTCTTCCATTCAGTTCAGAGAAAAGAGCTTTTGGCCTATTTCAATCATGGATGCCTCTCTTTAATGAGCTGCTTTAATCCTTAGCAGCGAACGCAGCTTGCCTTTCGGCATGACAAAAATGTACTAGATTAGAGGATTACTCACATTTATGTATTCATGTACTAATTTGTGAACACAAGCCATTCTAGGAATCCTGTGCAAGAGAATGAGAGTTGATGTCTGTTTTAATGTTCGTATCAAAAGCCTGTGTTGTGCAAATTGACATTGCTTATATGGGTGATTCAAGCCTTTGGGATTATTAGCAGCTGTATGTTTTTCATTGTATTAGTTGAAATGAAAAACTGGTCTGTTTACTTAGGGCTGGAATGCAAGTGCTTATTGCGTACACATCTCTTTTATGTGGTAATGCCCATACTGTTGATGCTTGATGCTTGATGCTTGATGGTTGACATTATTCAATTTAATAATGGTCACAAATCTAGTTCCTAAGCCAAATGTTACATCGCATATTTGGGCACATTTTGTCCTTGAGGCAGATGACAAGATTCAGCCAGTAAATTTGGACAATATGCAGCATTTGTAAGAAAAAAGAGTACGCGTCTCGTGAGGAAATACTTCTAATCTAAGAACACGTCTTAGAATTAACCATCCTGTGGTGTGTACCGGACTTCGCAGCACACTTGCCTCAGTGGGAGGTACAACCTCAGGCCAGCAGCGACAGTCCGAGGCATTTGCAAGAGAAGCAAAGTACCAACATGACAGCAATCAGTGGCGAGCACTTACTGACAGCGTGACTCGCTATTTGGTTGAAGAAATGGTGCCATTCCGTACCGTTGAGAAGTCAACGTTGAAAGCCATGCTACAGGCTTTTATAAACAATACCTTCCGACCAAAAGCACTTTTCTCAAACAGCGATCCCTGAAAAATATCTTGACAGTGAAGGACGGCATAATACGGGACTTGAAAGACCATTGACCATTTCTCAGTGACAACGGATATGTGGTCAAACATGAACATGATGGCATACATAAGCCTTCTAAACTAACTAAAAGCAAAGTGCCTGGTGACCGAGTTCACACCAGAAAGCCACAAGGGTGACAACCTGGCGGAAGCCCTCGGGTCCTACTTCCAAGAGTGGTCCCTGGAGAGGAAACTGGCCTGCATTGCCACGGACAATTGGGCCAAAATTGCCTTGGTCATAATCTGCATTTGGGGCGGCTGTGGCTCAGAGGGTAGAGCAGGTTGTCCACCAATCGGAAGGTCGGTGGTTCGATCCCCGGCTGCTCCAGGTCACATGTCGATGTGTCCTTGAGCAAGACACTTAACCCCAAATTGCTCCCGAAGGCATAGCCATCGGTGTGCGAATGAGTATTTAGATTACATCCTGATGTGCAAAGTTGGCACCTTAGCAGCCTCTGCCTTCAGTGTATGAATGAATGGGTGAATGCTGACATAAAGCGCTTTGAGTGGTCGGAAGACTAGAAAAGCGCTATATAAGTCCAAGTCCATTTAGCCGTCACCAATTAAGGCAGAAAAGGACCGCACGGCCCGTGCCATGGCTTTGTGTTTGTTTGGGCCGCCAAACCGCAGAGATACGTTACTTTTTCACCGCGGGAAGAAGAAAATCCATAACTTTATTTCATATAACTATTCAGGTTGACTGTCATTGTCCTGCTATCAAGCAACTTACATCTTCTCTAACATTTTCTCTATTGCTGTCAAAGTTAACGCAAAATACATTTTAATGCCACAAATTTGTTTAACGCATTAACGCAACTAAAGATGTTACTATGGCGCCGTAGAGAGGGCGACATGCCAGGAGCTCCGTACCTGTTTAGGTTATTTTAGTGTTTTTTTTAAGGTTAATTTGTATTCTTAGGCCAGTTTTATGTTATTTTGTTAAGTTTTGCTAGTTTTATGTCTCGTGATAGTTTCAGGCTCTATAGTATCAGTTAAGTAAAGCAACGTCTAAGAATGGACTACGGCGACAACAACAACAACAATAACAAAGCCCCCAGGATCAGTTACAACAGAGAGACACTTCTGAACATCAGAAAGACGAGCACTCACCACAGCCGGGACCTCCTCACTCCGGATCTAACTCTCTTTCCTGAACTGAGGAGGACAGACAGGCGAGCCGGGGTCCGACCGAAGTCCGGGTCCCAACAGAGAAGGAGAGGCCGGCGAGCCGGGGTCCTGGTTCGGCTGAGATGGCGCGCTCATCGCAAACGACAGCATCAATGCAGTACCTGTGAGGGTTTCTGGATAATATTTCTCATTTCATTGTTTTGTGTTGTAAATTGATTTCCAATAATAAATATATACATACATTTTAATAAACCAACCCTATTTTCCCACTCCCATGTTGTTAAGAGATTAATCACGATTAATCATGGACAATCATACGATTAATCATGATGAAATATTTTAATCGGTTGACAGCCCTAATTTTCTCATAATTTTCAAATAAGACGGCAATGAGGATACACATAATTCACTTCTAGGATCCTTTACTACTTGAATTAACCGAGTATGGAGAAAAGCACTAAAAGAATATTCTGTCAGATGGTTTGGTTAGAAGCCAAGAAGTAAAATCCCCCACCTCCCAAACATTTGGTAAGATGCACCATTATGCACCTTTGATACAGGCATACATGTGCATGTCATTAAAGCAGATTGACACAACCAGTGGTGATAATTATTACTTATACTGATAGTTTTTGTAAATGAGTGATTGAAAATTACAGTGCATGTAGTTGACTTTTGTCAAATAGTTTGCCAGTTTCCTTTTTACGATATGTTCATTGTTTCTTTCTTGTACTTTTTGAAAACTTGTGTTATTTTAGATGTTTTATTTTGACTTTTCCAATAAATGTACATCCAGGGTTCCCAGCTCCTGTGCATAGAAATATGAATATGATTTAAAATGCATTATATCTTTCCAAAAGAACTACTATTGTGTGGCTTAAAGATCAAGTCCATTGTAGGTTTTGTGGGAAACAATCAGCATGAGGGGTGTTGGTGGGCAGACAAAGTGCAGCGGGACGCCTCCCAGGCTCCTCTGGATCTGGCCACAGAACATCTCGGTAAATGCGGTCAGACAGATGAGTCTCGCCTCGGAGCGCTGCCTCCCAAGGGCAGAGTGACATTTTCTGGGGACAATATGGGACTGCAGTGACATAGAAAACACCCCCCCCCCCCCCCCCCCCCCCCCCCCCCCCCCTCCCCATCCCTCCCCGTCTCTCCATCCTTCCCTCCATTTTCCACTCCCTCCCTCTCTCTGCTAATTTCTCCGGTCCTGAGTGCTGCAGCAACTGCCTTCTGCCTTTTTATTCTGTTACAGGTCAAAAGACTTGACAAAGTTCCAAAAGCCTGGTGGCACTACACCGGGGGAATGAAATGGATGAAAATGTGACTGGGTTCAACAAAAGAAAATGATTACAGACAGGAAAAATACACAGCAGCAAGTAGGCCTACATTTTTCAGAAAATGTTATGTGGAAAGCTGTAGCTATTGAATGTGTCACAAACATCCAAGCTCTGAAAGGAAAACTAAAACACGGGAGATCAGTGAACAATCGGAGATGCTGAGCATATTTTGCTTTTGAAGATTTAAGTCTGTTGTCTTTTGCATTGCTGTGCAAAATACCGTCACTGTTCCCTGCTAGTCCTTGATTAGTGTGAATAAAATGCTAATACCAATTAGGGCTGTCAAAATTTGCCAAAAATTACCTTTGAATATTTGTCCTAAAAAAAACCCACATAGGATCGCAATCTATTTTTCAGTGTCCTAACTGCCTGCGGTGCGCTGTTTGGAACTGAAATTTTGTCGGAGGCTCTGTTGCTATTTATTCCTGTCGCTTGCTTTGAAAGCTATGGTGTACGCTCTAAGACCTGCTCTATATATAAAGCGTCTCGAGATAACTTCTGTTATGATTTGACGTTATACAAAAAGGAATTTAATTGAATTTGAATTGAAAGCAATGCAATGGGAGAGGAGTACCAAAGCCTAAATAAGGTGGCAACTGGCTGAAGGGAGATTGCATGAAAGTTTCCTTCTTGCTGTTGGCTATATTTAATTTCCAGTAAGTATCACAATATAAAAAGGGTGTTTTCTGTTTAAAAAGTACAAACGTCGGAATATAGCAAGTACTACTCACCAATCTTTTAAGTGGTCTCCAGAAAGGGTGTAAGAAAATATCCATACACATGAGTATAAAGGATATTACTGTATGTTGTGAGATACTGTATTGATTCTCCAAAACCCTTTATAGATTTTTAATTAACCTCTTAAAAATCTGTCGGCCTACCATTGGGCCCGACTGCTATCTATATATCGGAGGTTGTAGGTTCTGGTGTGTCTATACATGTTCATACGTTAACAGTTTTCCTAAAATTAAATTAATTCTTTTTTTAGTATATCGCATTGCTTACGGTATCGCAATGTATCGCAATATATTGAATAGTTACTCCAGTATTATGATATGTATGGTATTGCCGGATTGTTGCCAATACACAGCACTAGTCTCCAGTCTGATCTGGAGTGCACAGCTGATAGCTACTTGGTGTGTTTACATGATGTAACATAACGTCGGCTGTTAGGATACAGTGTCACTCTCTCTGCGGCACAATTCTCTGCCATCATCAAAGTCATTTCGAATATTTTTTGACAGCACTGATATTAATACGCATACATTATAATTTTAAACCAATCAATCTACTTTTTGACACAAAACAGCAATAGAAAATAATCAATACACATATATCAGTGTTCACTTTATGTCCCCTGATTATATATCATCACCATACATGTAGATCAACACTTCATGCCAGCTGTATGTCAGCTTCCCCTCATGTATTTAGTGTTTAGCCTCCTGTACTGTGCTGTCATCCGTTTGAGTCAGACTGCACATCTGTCATTGTGGATTGGTATGGCGGTCTGTGTGACAGATGAGTCCTTCCCTCTCAGCGGGGACTCTCTCCGGGGAGGTGCAAATTCCTGCGCATCCAAGCATTGGCAATCACGCACAGCACCTTGATGAGAGACAGGCCCCCGCCACTTGATTGACTGGCATCCTAACGTGAGGCGATGGCCACGAACACCGCAGGCACAGAAACATAAAGACTGTAGGCGTGCAGCGCCGTCCTCGACACACAGAAACACGCTCGGACACACAGAACGAATCGCTGCACATTACGAGCTTGTCTTCCTCCCTCTCTCCTGTACTTAATAACGGGACTAGCTGATATCCATGGCTAATCTCATTAGGGTATGTCACAGAGCAGGGGACAGGTTTGCATTGAAGCTGCACTGACTGGGCATTACCGTTGATTACACAAATACAAGACACTCCATCATGGAGGACGATGTTTTATTGTCCACTTCAGAGGGAGGTATTCAATCAAGGTCTGGAGAGTTTCTAGACATGGGCTGGAGAGGGTCAGAGACAATTAACTTTCAAGGGTCTGGTGAGAATCAGGGTTAAAAGCATCCGATCAAGTCAAGCAAGTAATTTGCTTTCCCCCGTGTTGCACTGGTAAGCCAGTTAGTGGTCGATCCAATTAAGACTTTGGTTCAGACCCATCGTCGTGCTGCGGTGGCGTCCTGCAGGCAGGCGTACAGAGAGCAGGAAGAGAACTCCGCGGAGGGCTGTCTGTCACACAGGGATTGTTTGACACTCAGCTTTGATTGCTCCATTTTTCTGTGTTGGGTTCCGCCGTAGGAGGCTAACAGGCCCAGTTCAAGTCCGTCTCTGTGTCTGTCCTCCCCAGTGAGGACAAGCGTAGCTCCCGCTGGGTCAGCGGGACACTGATTGGGCGAGAGACTACGCGGCCTGCCGGGAGCGAGAGAGAGGATGGACCCGGCGGTCCTGCTGTTTGTTTAAGAGCAGGAAGCCATGCGGAAAGGCCTAATGTCTTAATTGGTGTGAGTGGCAACGGATGGTACCTGACGAGACTCATTAATCAGAGCGGGGTGAAAAGGCTAGAGGCTCGGATAGCAAGAGGGAGAGACGGAGAAGTGGAGAGAGAGAGAGATGAGGGGGATATCAGGCCAGTGCTGTGTGTCAAGCAGGGCCCCTTAGCTGCCTTGTCGTTCTGCCTCGCACCATCCAGGACGCCCACTGACACCCTCGCAGCTGTGTCTGTCACACTCGGCCACTCAACCACAGAGTGCAGAATGAGGATGCAACAATAATTAGAATCTATTTACACCCGCACGCACACATGTCCTGCACATGCGTGGCACAAACACCCTCGATCACTGCCTGCGCCACAGAGGATGTTCCACTTTGAGTTTCATCTCTGTTTGCCATGTCCAACTTGGCCTTTGCTATTTGGGGGGCATTTCAAGCTCTGTCACACATCTCTGACAGCAAGCCTCAAAAGACTGATATATGAACAACACACACATAAAGGAATGATCACACACGCATATATACACACACACACACACACACACACACATACAAAAGCTTTCCCTTTGGGCCAGTCCATCAAACAGCAGCCATTGTGTAGATGTTCTTCTGTACAAAGTGAAAGAAATGTCCTTTTCACCACTGTCTTTCTCAGTGTGTCCTTTCAGCATGTTTGCCCAGATCATGTTCAGGTCACTTCACCTAATGGAGTAAAATGAAGGCCCTGAGGCCAGGAGTTGTCCTCTGGACACAAACATCCATGTTTCAGGACAAGGACTGTCTTTGTTTTTCACTGTTCTGTCCCTGTGCCTCTGCCCTAGGCTTGCAGAGAGAGAAGTCACTTAACTGCCTCTTACGTTGCCATTTTCTCTGGCTATTCACGGGCATACCATTAAAGCAAAGCCAGCACTTTATATTTGTGTCACTGCATTTGTTGGCTGCCTCTCTGTGTCCTCCACTTCTATTGTCATAACAACCAGTTGAAACACGATATTACTGTAATGCTGCTTTTGAAATGCCTTATATACCAATCTAATTCAATACCAATCTCAGATCTCTACAATAGGTGAATGTTTCTGTTGTCCAATAATGCTTTTGTTTTATTTAAAGGTCAATGGAACACACTGTGGGCTTAAACTATTGTGTTTTAATGTTGTGTTATGTTGTTTTTATGTACAGCTATGATCAAAGTGGACTTTGACTTTATTTTTATTTCTCTGTATTGACAGCTGTCTACTTGTCTGAGTTTTCCCCAGCTATCATTTCAGCAGAATTAGGGCTGCAGCTATCGATTATTTTAGTAATCAAGTATTCTACAGATTATTCCATCAATTAAAAGAGTAATCATAAATAAAATACTTTTGCAATGGTAAATATTAGGGCTGTCAATTAATAAAATATTTAATCGCGATTAATCGCATGATTGTCAATAGTTAATCGCAAATTAATTTTGTATCTGTTCAAAGTGTACCTTAAAGGGAGATTTGTCAAGTATTTAATACTCTTATCAATGTGGGAGTGGACAAATATGCTGCTTTTTGGAAATCAATTAACAACACAAAACAAAAACAAATATTGTCAAGAAAAAGATACTGCATTTAGCATAAAAAATATGCTCAAATCACAACATGGCAAACTGCAGCCCAACAGGCAACAACAGCTGTCAGTGTGCTGTCCTTGACTTGTAAAGTGAGCATGTCTGACTCGTGGGTACCCATAGAACCCATTTTCATTCACATATCTTGAAGTCAGAGGTCAAGGGACCCCTTTAAAAATGTCTTCCTTAGGTTTTCTAGTTTCATATGATGGACAAGAATCACATCACACAGGAGTAGTGTCCTTCAAAATGATCGCTACATACCACCTGATCCAGCTCATTGTACATGTTTGAGGTTAATCTCGGAACCCATCGGTTATCGGTCTGACGAGGGATAAGCCTCTGGGGTCAAGGGGCTATATTTCTGGGGTTCCGGTGTAGCTGATGTTAAGAGATTGCATTTTGGTCAATGTGTTCCGCCCATAGACTGTATATAAAGACGGACGACATGATAGCTCCCCAAAAGTGAAACCAACACATCTGCCCCTGGTGGCTGTCTGCAGTACAGGTCATAAATCCCGCCCCCTCCATGTTAGCGGATGGAACATGGGCCAAACTAAAAAGTCAAAGTACACGTGAAATAAATGTTTCCCATTTTAGGTAGTTCTTATCACGCTGATGTTTGTTCAAGTGTTCATTTGTCTATTCTATAAAAGGGGGTGAGACTTCATGATTGACAGCTGTGATTGACAGCTGCTCTGAGTGAAGCAGTCGCAGCTGGAGGCTCAGGAATTGTACGAGAGAGGAAATGTTACTTTAACTTTTCATAACCGTCACCGATCTGTGTAATAGAACATGTGTCCATTTGATCATAAATGTAGTTATAGAGAAATGATTGTTAGTTGTTGTGTCTTTCTAGTCAAACTAAGCCCCCAGGAAGAGTGCCAGGCTTTGAAGCAAATTTTCGTAGTGGCCAAACAGTGGAATTACAACTTCCGTGTCCGTCATTTGATGTCATTGGGCCCAAAAAGTGTTTTTCCCATTGACTTACATTAGGAAAGAGATATCTGTAACTCAGCGGATACTTTTTTTTTTTTTTTTTTTTTTCGAGGTAAATCAACTTCCCAGTATGAACACTTAAATAGCCTTTGCTCTATGGGCCCAATAGATGGATGCAGAAGATCACCAGAAGATCCGGATACTTTATCACTCAGCAGTCGAGCCATTTTGGCTTTACGCGCCACTGAGCAACCTTCATAGGAATGAACGGGAGCCTGCCTCCAACATTGTATCCAGTTCTCTTTATACATCCATGAGCCAAACAGCTACCGTGGTGCTAACGTAGCAGCTAGGTTGCGCTCACTAACGAGCTTCGCCTGTGCTCAACTGTGATAGGGTGTGTGGGCAGGACCTTGATAGCTCAGCTCCAGCCCCTCCATCACTACTGCGCAGACTCTAACTGACGTCAAAATCTTACAATCGCAGCTCCCATATCCGGAATGTTTTGGCTTCACTTTTGTACAGTGGGAGGAAATAGAGATTGGGTTGTCCATCTATATACAAAGTGTACGGTTTCCGCGTCTTTTGCTCTCCACATGGACTGTTCACCTGCATTCAACCAAAGCCTGCTCGAACTTGACTGGTCAATACTAGCGATCGACCGTTATGGGTTTTTCAGGACCGATACCGATACCGATTATTAGTAGTCAAAGAGACCGATATATATTTGCAGTAAAAATTTAAATCTTGGCGTCAAAAATGGGAATAACACAAAACTTGCCTTAAAGCATATGTTTAATTAAAAGAGAACTTTTCAATATTATCTTAAAATAAAAAAGGCAGGGAGCTCCCAGCTTCTTATAAAGTTAACTGAACATTTTAATAAATAAATAAATGATATCTCTCTGAAGTTTTAAAAAGTGTAAAAATAAATAAAACTAGCAAAACTTAAATTCAACTATTTAACTCTGATAACTGTACACCATCTATGCAGTGTCTGTATGGATTAACACAGGCCTTATATGCAGTTCCATTACATTCCATTACTCTGGGCTAACAGCAAGATGTGACCGGTACTGGTTTCTATTTATTTATAAAGCCTGTAACTTGCCATCATATATCACATTACATTTGACTTATACTATAACACAACTGAACCAATATGTCAATTTAAAACCATGGTAACCAACTATTCTACTCTTTAATGTAACTGATTATAACTGTGTTCTGATTTTGTCTGATGCTTTCTTGTTAATTTTTTTTGTGTGCGTGTGTGTGTGTAATTATGCAGTTTTAACTGTACTCTGGATATCATTGAAAACGAGGGCATGTCCTCAATGATTCCTCGAGATTTCAATAAAAGTTAAATGAATGAATTGCGTCTAAAGTCGCTAACAACAATATCCAGCACAGGACAGCCTCCTGGTTGAGACTGAGAGGACCAGCCTTGATAAGTGACGTGTAAGAAATAACGTTACAACCGATCAGTTGTTTTTCTAGGATTGGGATGTTTATTGGAACTTAAACAACAATATCTTTCGTCTTACCGGGAGGACTCCGCTCCGCTCGCTCACCGGAGGAGAGTCCTGTGTTTTTGTCTACACGTTTGAGGCACGTTAACCCTCTGTGTTGATTGGTTATTGCTGATGACGTAGATCGACGTAGACGTAGATAGTGCCGTGGGCGGGACATCGAGCCAGACTGCACAGTAGAGACTGAGTGGAGAGCGCTGACAGAGAGGAGGCTGATCAGAGCCAAAGTAGCGCATTTATAAATTAATTTATTTTATCAGTTAAAAAAAATGACGATGCCGATAATATCGGCCAGGCCGATAATCGGTCGATCCCTAGCCAATACTACTTGGACTACAAACGTAAACCAGAATGCTTGCGATACCAAAATGGTTGTCCCGTTGCCTCCAAATTCTTCATATGAATGCAGAATCTGTTTCTAGAGATTAGTGTGAGGCAACAACATAAGCATCTCTACTGTATTCACATGTGCAGTCCCACACAGTCCTTCCCATCAGGCAGTGCACACCATGGAGGGGCAGTTTGCCTGGTGGGCATGGTTTTTCTTCAACTGTCCGCCCACCAAAACTCATCATCTTAATTGTCCCTTCTGTTGATGTGAAATTCAATAAAAGTGGCAGGGACCATTTTGAATTGATTGTGAATAGATGCCACTGCCTGGCTGTCTACATTCATGACAGCTCGAGGAGAGTTGATGTACTGTATTAGACAAAGTGCGTGCACATGCTTTCTTGCATGTGTGTGTGCATGTGTGTGTGTATATTTTGGGGGTGCAGGGGGGCTTCTTCATTATCTTGACTTGAAAAGTGGTTTGCTCAGAAATGTGGCACATCGGTGACAAATTGTGTCTGCATTGCCCACCCTCTGTTTTTTACATAACCTTGCTGGTAGTGCATAGCAAATCTGTCTCTTCACATTTGTATAGATATGTTCAATTGCTCACAGGGCATGCATTCCTCATTGGCGCTGGGAAATGGGGATGAAAGATGAAAAACCATCAAGTCCTTACTTTTCACATGGCTGCACTCAACTCATTGCTCTTTGATAGCATGCCCCTGCAACTTAAGCTGTGAATAATGATGTTTTTTAGTCCTTTTGACCTTGCCTCATACACACAACCTGACAAACAGTTAACATGTTGCACTTCCTACGCCTGCTCTCTCCAGGGACACCATCAGCACAATACTCCTGTGGCGTTAGAAGGGCCAAGGAAGGTAAAGCCTGTTAGTGTCACACTGAACTATGCGATGACAGGTGATCATCTGGAAAAAAAGCTTTCATCCATCTGGAGAGTTCAATACTATGGTGCAGGCTGGTGACTGTACAAGAGTGGTGGTAAAGAGGCGTGTAAAGTCCTTTCTGGTAGAATGTCAAAGACAATTCCATTTTTTGGTTGTAGCGGGCTCAGTTTTAAACCTAGTTAGGGTTTTTTGAACCATCATAGAAAGTATTGATACATATAAGGCTCAAAGGGAGCTATGACTTGTATAACAATGCAAAAATGTTGGCATTGTATGTTTCTGCACACAGATAGCCTTCGTTGAATGTTGTCGTTTTTGCATTCAGTCAGAGCAAGTGACGTAGTGTAAAGAGCGACCGTTATTGAAAGTTGAGTGGTATAATAACTAAGGCTGTCAAATTTAACACGATAAACAACGCTTTAACACAAATTTGTTTTAACGGCACTAATTTCTTTAACACATTAACACAACTTGCATTTTTTAGGTTGCAGCAAGCTCAGTTTTAAAGCTAGAGTGAAAATACTGTCATCATATGGAACTAGAAAACCTAAAGAATCCATTGGTACCAACCAATGGATTGTCTTCCTAGCTTGTCGCGAAGGAGGATAAATAACGCTCCAAAGTTACGCTAAATTTTGGCAAGGAAAAACTGGCATGGCCATTTTCAAAGGGTTCGCTTGACCTCTGACCACAAAATATGAATGTAAATGGGTTCTATGGTTACCCATGAGTCTGGCCTTTACAGACATGCCCACTTTATGATAATCACATGCAGTTTGGGGCAAGTCATAGTCAAGTCAGCACACTGACACACTGACAGCTGTTGTTGCCTGTTGGGCTGCAGTTAGACATGTTATGATTTAAGCATATTTTATATGCTAAGTGCAGTACCTGTGAGGGTTTCTGGACAAAGTTTGTCATTGTTTTGTGTTGTTAATTGATTTCCAGTATTTATAAGTCTCCCTAGGTACATTTTGAATGGATAAAAAATTTAATTAATTTGCGATTAATCATGATTAACAATGGACAATCATGCAATTAATTGTGATTAAATATTTTAATCGATTGAAAGCCTTACTAAAACACATAAAAGGTGCACACGACTCTTGTAGTTAATTGATGTACATGTGTCTGTGATATTTTTCATCCAAGAAAAGCATGAAATGCATTTGACTGCTCCTCTTTTATAAATCCGTGTATTGATCAGCAGAGTGTGCTCTTCTCCAGACAGCAATCAAGACATTGCAATGCTCTGCACCCATTTCCTCTCCCATCCTCGGGCTACATTGATTTTATGAATGCGGGGCTCTAAACCTAGTTGGTACTTTAAAAACTTCATTCGTCCTCTAGCCCGTTATTATCGTGGCTCATGAGCCCTTTCTGCCCTTGGGAATGACAGCTATTGCAGAAAATACCGACAGAACATTTGCCTCATTGCCATTTTATCTGTTTTAAAAACTCCTCCTTCATTCCTTTCACGCTCCTAATCTGTGTTTTCCTGTGGACGTTAAATGGGTTTAATTTTTATCTGACTTGCAATTTCTATTTGAATCCATCACTTTTATTTCAAAACCAGTAAACACATTGGGCCAATGTTGTTGCCACATGATAACCCTACACTCCATCCATATAAGAGAACTAGGCAATTGCCTTTGGCAAGGGCTGTGACATGTGGGCCAGCTATTCATGAGCAAAGACGCGGAGTAACCAATAGCAGTAACTGCATGCTCGCTAGGTTAGGCAGAATGAATTGCTGAGGAATGTGTCAATTACGCTGCACCTGTAGACAGACACCTCCCTCCCCTGCTGTTGCCGGTCTGAATGAGCTGCCGACGCTGCATCACCGAGGAGCCGGTCGGTAAAGTTTCACTTTGGGGGCATTACGTGACCAGGCATTATCAATCTACTTGACCAGGGCGGCTTCAACTACAGGTACTTTCCCCGTGCGCATTTTGTCTATCAAGGTAGTAGGAGGTATCACATTTGTTGATGACAAATGTAAGATAATCATTACTTGGACACTCCTGACTCACCCTCAACCTTTCCTGTTGCCCCTCCAGCTCTCTCTCTCTCTAGCTCTCTGTCTCTCTTTCTCTCTCTGTCTCACCCTTTGTTAATTATAGGCTCAGCATCAACAGTGCGTCTCACAGCACGGGGTTAATGTAGACGAGGATATGTCGCCCGGGGAGGCTGGTGCCTCATACCATTGAGTTCTCCACACCCCTCACATCCCACTGTGCCACCCACATCCACAGTCTTGCTACTCACGTGCAGCTAAGTGCACCTCTTAATCTGTTGACAGAACTTTCCTAAACACTGGGAATATTTCCATGAAAAATGTATTTAGATGCTGAAGTGGACTGGCCTACACTGCTGGGCACTTTTTCATTTCAATTCCCACTGACAGGAAGAAAACATTATATTTGGACCAAAGGAATGCTTTTCAGTGTTGACAGACTGATCCAGATTGTTGGCCTTTAGCTTTTATCGCGGCGTAGGTAGAAATCTCAGACAGACACGACATTGAACCATCTCTTTGTGATTTATAATGTGTGTTTAGTCATTTTGACATTATTGTAATGCATACTGCACCATGTCTGTGGCGTATGCAATTGCCTGAGCTTGGATTAGATGCGGAATACATAAATAAAAGGATTAGTACGATCAGTGTCAATCTCCGTCAGAAATGATTTATATTGCCTAAGGTGTACTTATTCTTCTGAGACAAAGACGAGTCATGATTAATTAGTTACACAACATTGCATTATTGCAGTGACTCAGAATGTGCAGGAAAAAAATCTAATTTAATTCAGAATATGAGCTCGTTCTGACTTATGAATTTTGTTGGTATGCTTGTAATTGTGCTCATGCACAGTAAATCCCCTGCTCTGTTCAGTGAAATGCAACACTCCCATCTCACCTGGGAAATACATTCTGTTATTGCTTTGGATAAATAAATGAATTCAATTACGTCTATGCATCGAGTAACTTGGCTCTCACACAGCCCGGCTTTGCCTGTTTCAAAGTGATTAATGCTGCAGTGGGGAGCGGTAACTAAAACACGGGAGAGCCTTATTGACATTAAAGAAGATATCATCATACCGGTTCAGACTCTACCCGTCAATGAAAGAGTCACTCTCACGTCCGGGAGACGTGCAGAACAGAACAAGAAGTTTCTAATTTCAGCCAGGTTTATTGAGGCGTCAGATTGCAGCTGCTGTGGGCTCACACTCCGATGGCCTTTCAGACCTTAACTTTCTGTCTCAATCAGGGAAAATGAGTGCCTGGCTGGCTGCTACCTGCCTTCGTCATCCTGTAATTACACTTACTTCCATTTAGAGACACATGCCTAGCAGCTCTGAATGGTACTCGACAGCTACCACTGAGGGACTATGCTGGATATCAACAAGGGCTCAGCTAGAAGGGACTAGATGAGGTGGTTGAGTGATATTACGCTTCCTTAGTATTTATTTAACAATGAAACTACACGTGACCGATTCTCACCCTTTCATCCAACCCAGTCGCCAGAAAAAATGTTGGCATTGTACGTTTCTGCAACCACGGAATACATTGAGCATATATGTTTCTAAACCAAAATACGTTTCATAAATACGTTTCATATCAGCCCCGTATCACACTCGCAGAAACACACAATTCCACCTGGTTAACATTGCGAAACAATTGGATAGGTATAGGCAACAAAACTGCTTGGTTAAGGTTAGGAAAAAAAACACCATTTGTGTTAAAATAATAACGTAACAAACGTAACGTAGCAAACGTAACGTAACAAACGTAACGTAACAAACATAACGTAACGTAACGTAACGTAACAAACATAACGTAACGTAACGTAACGTAATGTAACGTAACGTAGCAAACGTAACGTAACAAACATAACGTAACAAACATAACGTAACAAACATAACGTAACAAACATAACGTAACAAACATAACGTAACGTAACAAACGTAACGTAACAAACGTAACGTAACAACGTAATGTAACAACGTAACGTAACAACGTAACTAGGGCTGTCCCGAATACCATTTTTTGGGCTTCGAAGCTTTGAGAAGTATTTGAAGCTTTAGAAGGCAGGCTGACATGCTCTTCTGTCAAAACAACGGCCCTTAGCAGACTTTCTTACGCAACATTGTCACTTAACATTACGTCCTTGTTGTTAACAAGCATAAATCTAACGTTTACTTTTGGTTTCACACGGGACATGAACAGCAGTCTCCTGGGGGAAAGTCCTGTGTTTGTTTGATCCATCCGTGACCCTGCTTCCAGCCCTTAGTGGACTTTTTCTCTTGTTATACTCGTTACTATACCTCTTAACTTTCAATAACGGTCGCGCCATATACATCACTTGCTCTGACCGAATGCAAAAACACTGACATTCAACGAAGGCTATCTGTGTGCAGAAAAAATAAATTTTTACCTGGCGACGGGACTGTTTCATCATATCTTTTCAACACAGCTGTATCATTATGTTGTTATACAAGTCATAGCTCCTTTGAGCCTAATATGTAATTCTCTCTATGATGTTTTAAAAAATCCCCAAACTTCTTATCAGAAGACAGCAAAGTAACAATAGAGCAGCACTGGCATGTGTGATGATGCTCACCTCTTCCAAACACGGCCCTGAGAGGCCACGGTGCATGGTTCCACCCTAACAGCTGCATCACTTCACAAGTTTGGCTCAGTTTCACAAAGCTTCTGTTGTACCCAGTTTTGTTTGTTCTGCAAGTTCCAACAAAGCATTCTGTACTTACTGTGTAAACCCAGCCCAGTTGTTTAGAAGGTAGTTAGGTAGACTCATGGCACAATAGGCTGCGTTGCCATCTGTTTAGAGAAAGAAACATGAAACACCCCTATACACAAGTTTGTTGTCTCTTCTCCTTAATGACTGGTACACATCTGTGCTGCCTCACAAAAACCTGTACACGTCAGCATCATAGTAAACAGGTCTTCTTGTTTTCCAGCTTCGGGGTACAGTTGGTTCACAGAATGTTTTAAAAAAAGACATTACAAAAGTAAAATCTATGGACTAAATTGTCAATGACTTTTCACTGCTTGGATTTAAAAGGCATTCTTTTTTTATAATTTTATCAAAGAATACAATTGTTTTACTGAACAATTATTAAAAAATATATAACCATTAACAAAATCACATTTAGCTTACCTACATACTTTTGTCACATTTGTTGACAGTTAAAATAGTACATCATATGAATTAGACTATACAAAAATACTGTAGATATCCAGAGACAATGACATTAGATACACAATGCTGGACTTTAGTAGTTCTTCAATGTAGCACCACTACCATGGTATATGAAAGAAATCAAAAACAGTCTTTTCCTATCCTTGTTTTACGCTTCTATGGCACTAATGCAAACCCTTTTCACACAGTTGTTGACAATTTACAATGGGGCAATATGTAAAGGATCTACAGTGCATCGTCTGAAGTGCATGGCGCAAGTACATTTAAGGCGGGTCCAACTCCTCTTTTGCTAGTTAAGCGCTGCATAATGGGTTGTATTTAGTCTGATCAAAGGGGTGTTTTGGGCGTAACATGAATTAAACCAGTCATCTCCCATTCACTTTTTTCAATACATTTGGACTTTTGGACACTCTGGAATTATTGGAAATGTTTGGATCAAAGGAGTTGGAAACAATCCTACGCAGCCACCACTGGAATTAATTCTTCAAATAGTATAATACTAACAATATTAGTGTAGTCCGATCTTTATCTGTAACTGTGCAGAAATACGGGGTTTAAACGTGTTGATTTAGAATTTGAATGTCAACGTTATGAATAAAGCTTCGAAGCTTCCAACTATTCAGTACAGCCCTAGAATTGTCTTATAGTGATTCATTTTATATTCTGTTCACTAACTAGGAGGGGACTCCGTTTCATATTTGTTGCTGTCCATTAATGGGGGGGGGGGGGGTGCTGAATTAATGTTTCTGTGGCATATTGTGAAGGGAGGGAAGAGACAGGCATGTGCTCTTTGGCCGGTGGACCCTCTTCCTTCGCCTTCTCCCAACCCTCTGTCCCATTAAAAACTCCATTTGACTGTACGTATATGAGCAAATGCAGGTGCATCTTACTTTCTGAATAATGCGTCCTTTAAATAGCAGGAAAATACTGCAGCATTGACTTTATTCCAGATTTCTGTTGGTCAACGGCGCAATCACTTTCTGCTGCCTGAAGATGGCAATGTGCCAACAATGCGCCTGACCACACCTCATTTTAAGACCAACACGCCCATGGGCGCACAGATGGGCGCAAGTACATTTGCTACTTACACAACGTGGGTGTTGGGTGTGAAAATGACTGCGTCGGTCTGAAACTAGCAGAGGCAGCTGTGCTGCATGCCGCTTTGCGCCGGGTGTGAAGTAGGGCCCAAATCAATGCTACTGTTTTGGAGTGTTTGTCTCAATTTGCTTTCTGTTGTGTAATTACTAATCAAAGTCTCCTGGTCACTCCAGTATTAACGGCTTTAATGGTTTTATATTGATTTACTGGTTCATTGTGGTCTGCACGACAAATTACTAACACATGATAACACATGACAGTATCTGCTGATCTTGTTGACTTATTTAGTTGTTCGTAAAATCCGTTTTCAGAATGAAATTAACCTTTTGGCCAAGTATCTTTTAATGTTAAGAGTAGCATTAGTTATGCTGAAAAAGTGGCCCCAGTAAGATGTAGTTAGTATTAGTCATAGGTTCTGAGTTTGAAAGTGAATGCAGGGTAAACATCACCATAAAGACAGACACAACCACAAACAAAACATTCAGCTGAAATGCTCAGACTAATAGCACACGAGCCGTAAATGACGCACCACAGCTGAATGCCTTGACAATGGCTAATTTATCTGTCATGTCCATGGCATGTGCCTCAATTATAAAGTAATTTTCTACGAATGTCATTGTTCAGCTTTTTGGTCTATTTTTCTTTGGCTTTCTACAGTGGTTCAGCTGCAACAATGCTATACATTAGACACATTATCACTGCCTCCAGGGGCTGTTTGATCACCAAACATAGCATCCAGGTTTCTAGGGGACTGCAAGAGAGAAATTTGGGGCAAGGGTTATATTGCATCATGATGGTGGGCCATTTTGCTGAATGGAACCCAATATGGAATGTCTTTCTTTAGGGACGGCTGAAAATGGCCATCATAGCTACGGGCCAGAACAAAGAGGCTTCATTATCATCTGTGGCTCTCACTCTCTTACGCCGGGAGTAATGAGAAATCAAATGGAATTGCAGAGAAAAACTACAGAAAGCGGGAGGGAGTAAATGTTTATGGTTACACAACTGTTGGAAATATGGTGAAGCCATAGTTTCTTTTCTGTCTTGCTTGTCAATAATTGCATTGACTCCTGGAGCTGGCCATATCACATTACTGCAGGATATAAGGGACAAGTCAACCTGCATGTGCTGTAATGAGCTTTTTGATTAAGAATGAAAATGCGCTGGAGGGGAGAAAAAAAAAGAGTCTTGTGATAGACTAATTTCTCTCGTGCCACATCACTAAGCTCGCCTGCGTACATAGAGAGAGCATTAAACGGCTGCTGTAGCCAAATGTCCTCATCCTCCTCCAGCTCAGTCTGCCCAGCCAGGAAGCCAAAAACAAGCACTTCTGTTTGACACTTATGCATCTGTGTGCATTGTTACTTAAAATGAGATGGCTTGGTTGCAGCTATTTATCCTTCAAACATCCCCATTAGAGCTGGCTTCAGTCAGGTTCGCACTCAAAAGGATATGAATCCATGTTCCCGTGGAAAGTGAGCAGAACGGCCTGAAATGGAGAAGAGGCTATTGTTGAGAGAGCATTAAGGGGGTGTGTGTTCCTCTGTTTCTCCTTGGATAAGGTCTCCGCCATCAGTCCCGTGTTTAACGCTCTTTTTGTCACACCTCAGCCTTGTTATCTATTACCTCCCCCTCTTTCTATCTCCATTTCACGGCCTTTGTGTGTCTGTGCATCCCGCTCTGCTTCTGTTGAATGTTTGGCCTGTTTGCAGAGTTCATTAGTCTCTTCCTCGCTTCATTACAGCCTAAAGATGGGCTTTCATCACCACCGACGGCTGTGCATTAGTGTGTCCCCTACCCGTGTGACATGGCAGGACAGCAGGGGTGGTGGTTGTCATGTGGCATGAGCATGTTTTTTTAGGGGTGGAGAAAAGAATCGATTCACCTATGTATTGCAATTTTTTTGTTTTTTTACGATTTTGAAATATCATTTTTTTAAATGCCAGAATCGATATATTTGCTTCATTTGAGTCTATGCGGAGGTAAAAGGAAGTTACTGCTTTTATTGTTGTAGTCTGAGTAATGTGATGTCATATCCGTTCCGTATCCTTCAACCAAAACAAACCATAGTTGGCCGCAGCGAGCCAAAACGAGAAAGTGGAAAATGGCGGAGGGTCTGCACCCTCCTATGTTAAATCCAGCGTGGTAAACACTACACATCCAGTAAAGGATGGAAACACTTTGGGTTTCACACATTGAAGGAAAAGCAGAGCTAGACATCAAGGCTAAAGCTGCATGCTAACTCTGTCATGGACAGGAAACCTCCGTGGTCAAATCGGCCAGAGCTTCAACTGTAGAGTACCCATATACTGACATTTATGTTCTCTGCATTGAACCAGCCCACATGGAGCTGACCATGGATGGATAAAGAGAACGGGGCTGACGGGTGAGCTACGACAGACTTGGCGGACACTTCCGTTTTTCAAAATAAGGTGTTAACAAACATAACTGTATCTACAAAATACATCTATGGAAATCAGATTGATGGATTATATTCACCAGAGATATAAAACATTACATGTCCCTTATAAATTAAAAAGAAAATACCACTATCTTTGAGGGAAATGTCTTTATTCTTTGATTTTTTGGTTGTTGGAAAAAATGAATAAACTAGAATGGCACTCAGAGAGCGCAGACCTCCACCAAGGTGCATGACTTTAAAAACAGATCACAGCTCCCTGCTGGCGGTACCGTCAGGTGGTCGGCCTATTATTAACACGGTGTATTTCTGTGTAACGTATTGGCGGACACCTCTCTCATTTAGCAGCCTTGTTATGTCTGTATAACGTTACACTACGTTGTCTTTCATCCCGTCATCTACCACTTTTTTCTTTCTCACCGCGGACGGCCAGCGACTCCCGCCGCACCTCGGATCCTCGCCACACATCCACACACCGATCTCTCTGCTCTCAGAAGGAGGGAGAAGGCGGGGTCATGTGTCATCAACGCGTCATCTGTTACACTGCTCATGTGTTATCCCCTGTGGTCTTCATGCTCAGGCTGATTGGAATTCTTAAAAACATTCCTGATTCTGGATCATGATCCGGATCGCCACCAAAATCTAATAGATTGTTCATTGTGCTACACCCCACCCCTCCAAAATGTTGTATTAAAATCCATCACAAACTTTTGGAGTAATCCTGCTAACAGACAGGCAGACAGCCAGACAGACAGCCAGACAGACAGCCAGACAGACAGACGCCGGTGAAAACAATACCTCCTTGGCCTTGGAAGGAGGGGACATCTCTGACTACATACTGCACATCCAAAAAATCAAATTTTTTAGTGTATTAATTTCGATATTTTCCAAAGTAAATATCCCTAAAAATGTATGATTCAACTTTTCCTCATGGTCTAGTGTTAGAAAAACTTAACAAAAATCGCAATGAATCGTGATATCGAATAGCAATCCTTAAAAATCGCAATACATATCGAATCGGCACCCAAGTATCGTGATAGTATCAAATCATGAGATAGGTGTTTTGTGTATCCGCAATGTTTTTGTGTGGCTTATTTGGTAGAAGGAACTATTTTGGTGCTCTCACAAGCCCCCCCATAGCTGTTATCAGCAGAAACAAAAGTCACCTGCCTGTAAGAGATCCAAGCAAATCAAGCAAGAGCATCCTAGAGGGAGGAAGAGAGAGGGGCGAGGGATGCTTCTAATTAAAGCTCATGGTGATTTCGGTGGTGGCGGTGTCTTGTCTGCTTTGCTGTAAAGTGTCAGGGCTCTGGTAGACTTCCACTGGCCGCGTGTTGATGACATGCTGGGGCAGCATGTGGAGATAATCAGGCTCTATTCAGATGAGGATCAGGCAGGTTTGTTTGCTGGAATCCTTAGCACCCTATCCCTGCCATATAAACACCAGGCATGCCACGCCTGGCAGGAGGCTGCTGCTGCCGCTGCTCGGGGTGACACAGATGAAGCATAGTCGCTGATTAAATTACAGCTTTCATCAAGTGATTTTCCTTTGAGTTGCTGCGTGAGTCACTGCAGCTTCGTATTCACCCTTTGGTAAACAGGATGAACTTTTTTCACCGAGAAGAGGAGCTCAGAAGAGTCTGTGACAAGTCATTGGGTCTGAGTGAAGGCTACTCAGGCGCTCTGGAGGAAAATTGAACACTGACATATCAGTGATGGAGCCGTGAACTCTCAGTATGAATGCACTGAGATACTTTTTTGAAAATCTGTCAAGAGGGATATGTTACCAGGATATGACATTCATGTGAAGAGAGTGTGATTTAGTCACATGAAAATCACACAAGAGTTACAAATTCAGGCCATTGCAGTTTTTAAAATCTATTTCAGGGCTCTAAACTGACTTTTTTCACCATCCTCCCGGAATTGTCCTGAAATAGAGCTTAAGTCGTCCCAAAATGAATGCAGACCGCCCCAAATTTAAAATCTTTGTTTTTCTACATCATTAGTTAATCATTCAGAGTGACTTTTAACATAAATCAAACATCAAAAGTGGTTTATTTTTGTTCATAAATTTATAATTTATCCAAAACTTTTTTTTTATTTTAAAAAGTCGTTTTATTTTATTTATTTATTTTATAATTTGCATGTTTGTTTTGATGTTAACAACGCAGCTATGTTAGATTCAAATATTTGTTATGTGTATAAAGTACCATTTGGTCAATAAACAAGATTTTGCATTTGGGCCTCCAAAAAGCTAGAACCGGCCCTGCTGCTGCTGCTGGTGTGTCTTAAAGTTGGAGGAGCTGCTGGACAAGATGCCCTTGTCATGGGGAGAGATGCAGCATGTTGCCACGGACAAAATGCAATGGAGAGATCTCATTGCAGCCTCACTACCCACAGGGGACGAAGAGGAATAAGTAGGTAAATAAGTTTAGGTTAATGTTGGTAACAGGATTTGAGCTGTGTTAACATAACGGTACCGTCAGCTCTCTCACTGTAAATGCCAGTGTTTACTGCTGACACGTTAACTGTAACGTTATCGTTAACATCAAACAGTCTAACCTCAGCTAACTGGTAACATTAATACTAGCAAGCTTACCTCATTGACTTGGGTTGAATTCCCTGTTGCCACTGAGGCTATCGTGAGGTCAGACGCAGTTTGTGTGTGTGTGCAGGACGGATCGGGCGTGTGTGTGTTTATGTTGTCAAGGAGGTTTAATAATAACGGTGCGCTACACAAACGTGAAGTCATTTTCATCGCCGTTCATTCTAATGTAACAGGTATTTTTCTTTCAACTCTCGTCCCAAATTTGTCCTTAAATTCATTTTCATCCTCCCCGATTTTTTTCGACCCCAGGACGACAGGAAGTCCTTAAGCTCAAGCCCTGTATTTATAGTGGTTTAAAAAGCACCAGAACATCCTCTAACCCAGCAGTTCCCAAACCTTTTCATGTCAAGGACCCCTAAACTGACAGAAATTACACCATACACCCCATTTGATAAGATTTTTTCCCAGGGTCTTCTATCTGATATGATTTTTGCTTTTAGATGTTACAAAGTGTATGAAACCCATGACCAAAATAGTCATACATTCTGTCATTGTTACTTATGGATGGAATTATAGTGAAAATAAATGGTTCCCACCTTTGCCGGGAACCCCCCCAAGGACCTCTGTGGAAAACCACAGTTCTAACCTATTTCCTTTGGAGTTTAGCTTCTGTCTTCTCCCCTCATGCTCTTCATATTTATACTGACCTCAAGGGGGCAGTGTGGGAGTCTGAGTGTTCAGAGGTGTTAGACAAATGGGGGTCATTTTGTACCTGCATGAAACATGCCCTTTCATCCAGGGCATGTTCTAGAATACATGCTGCATTGATACATTTCCAAGAGTTGAATGATTTGGGGAACATATTTATTTTAAACCTGTAATGAATATGTAAATCAGGCATCTTATCGCTGCTGTCCCTCTCTTAGTCTCTCCCTTTCTGTGTGTGCGCAGCCGTCAAAGCTCATCGTGTTATCTTTGGTGAAAATCTGACAAGAATGGATATGGGTGGTTGTGGTGTGTGTGGGTCTGGAGTCCATCTGTGGCAGAACAAGAAGGTTCCTGTGTCATTACCCACTCCACTGCACTAACATCTTCAATTAACAGCAGCCAGATACTGATTACATGTTTTCAGGATGTTGCTCTGCCTCTGTGACCGATCTCCTCATACTCTGCTGGGCTCCAAACTGCCAACAGAAAGCGAAGGTTGCACAGACATGCGGTGAAAGCATATGTGCCTTAAGTACCTTTTCCACCGGTCCCCTCCGCTGCTCTTTCAGCCTGCAGGGGGAAAGAAAACTAAATGTGACTTAGGAATTGGTGCATAATCACGTCTCCAGGTGTAAAGGAATTTGCAGCATGCTTTTATCCCCTGGCTGCATATGGGGTGCATAATCAGTTAGCACTTGACCTTGACTTGTATCATTAATTCAGTGAGTAAACTGTCAGGCTCTCACACCAGCTGTGCTCAGGATGGTAACCTTGGTTCCCTCAAGGTCAAGCACTCTTCACAAAAGTTCTTCTGTCTTCACTTTTCTTTGAGGGTGGGGGTTGTGCAGCTGTCTGTCTGTCTATCTTCTTTACTTTAAAGGTCACATATTATACTCCATTTAAACTAGTTATTATAGGTCTCAGACACCTCCAAACCATGTCTCTGAAGTTTTTTTTTCAAAAAAACAATCAGATCATGCATTCCAGCATGTCTCTATAACCTCTGTTTCAGCCCATTTCCAAAAGTGCTGATTTCTGTGTCTGTAGCCTCTGTCTCCTCCCACTCTGCTCTGATTGGTCAGCGTTTTCTGTCAATCAAACGTCCTCAACAACAGCGTCACCCTCCCCCTCCCTCCCGGAGAAGCTCTCTCTCTCTCTCTCAGAGAGACGAGTGGAGAGATAGCAGCTAGAATAAAGTTTATAAACCACTTTAAAGTTTATAAACCAGAAACTTCACCCAGCGCACGTTACCGGAGGAATCTGATCAGAAATCGGCGACACATGATGAACATCTGCGGTTCAGATTCCAGGTTTTCCTGACGGTTTCTCTCAGGTAAATAATGCTGTTTATAGCTCTGTTAGTTAGCTCAGTGTTTACCTCATGCATCAACTCTGTAAACCGTAAACATACACTCTGTTTTACGTCTGTCTTTACAGATCCATCTGTGAGAAATGACCGACAGAATCATCCCAGAGGAGAGCAGACAGCTGTGGGCAGATGGCTCTGTTTACATGGAGATACAAAGCTAACCCGGTAGCATGTAGCTAACCCGTTAGCATGTAGCTACATGCTAATGGGTTAGCTCTGTTTACATGGAGATACAGAGCTAACCCGGTAGCATGTAGCTAACCCGTTAGCATGTAGCTACATGCTAACGGGTTAGCTACATGCTACCGCTATGACACGGTGTGTAAACACAGCGACCATCAGGGTGGAAAATAGAAGATGTGAAACAGTAGTCAGTTCATTATTTCTGCTAAAAGATAAATGTATGGAAGATCAGAGTAATGGTATATTATTTACAGTAGTAGCTGTCTCTGTGTTACCATGACTACAGACCACCGGAGCTTAGCTTACCATAGTTTACCAGAGCTGAAGACTTTCTCCTGTACCATGTTAACATAACTGCAGGTGGGATGATTACAAATGCTGTGAATAATTAATATTGTCATCTGTCTACTCAAATAAAGTTTGACTGTGAAACAGAAATGTGTTGTGTTGCTTACAAGTCACTATTTACTACCTGTAATCTGCTACATGCATGACATCAAATATATATAATATATAAATATCATCTGTTTAAACAGTGTAATTACATAAAGCCTTTGTGAATGAACATGTTATATTTAGATGATGGGAGTACATGAAGCCTGTTCTGCTGGTTCTTGCAGACTAACTGTAGGGAGCTACTTTGCTCAAGTTAGGTTGAGGAGGAGAGACAGTGACGCGCTGTGGGCCGGGGTCAGCTACTGAAGGTTCTCTCTGGTTCGACCAGGAAACCCTCACGTGACTTGCATTCCCTAATGACGTCAAGATACAAGGAAAAAAGCGAATTTTTTTTCTGCACCCATTTCCGGACAAACGGAGGAGGAGAAAAAGAGAGAGGATGGTCTTTTATGATACTATGGTGGCCTGTAGACACACTGGGGACAGATATTGATGTTTAAAAGACATGGAAAAGTGCATTTTGCATAATAGGTGACCTTTAATAATTACTCCACAGCAAAAGTAAGTAGTTACATTACTTTAGTTACTCAGCCCAACTCTGTCAAAGGTGCATTTAAACACCTCCATGCCTTCTGCATTTAAAGGAACAGTATGTAACATTTTGGGTGATCTATTAGCAGAAATGGAATATAATATTCATAACTATGTTTTCATTAGTGTATAATCACCTTAAACTAAGAATCATGTTTTCGTTAGCTTAGAATGAGCCCTTCATATCTACATAGAGAGCAGGTCCTCTTCACGGAGTCCTCCATGTTTCTACAGTAGCCCAGAACAGACAAACCAAACTCTGGCTCTAGAGAGACTTTCATGTTTTCACGTTACCTGAAGGCCACCGTAGTTCTCTGACATTGTAGTGAAATTGCGGTAACGTGAGCCGCAGAGCAAAACCGTGGCAGCACCAGCCACCGTCTGACTTCCGTTGTTCCTAAAGTAGTGTTATTATGGTATGGATGGCCCCTGAGCAAGGCGAACGGCTCATGTTACTGTAGTCTTGGAAAACGGAGGAGTGAGCGGAAGGGTACTCTGTTGGTTGCAATCTGAAACCACACCACTAGAAGCTGCCTAATCCTACACACTGGTTTTCCAAACCCCTTCAACTCAGAACGAAAACAGCTGATTCCTTAATGTAGGTATACCGTTGGCTAATGTTAGCAAGCCAGCTTAGAACACACAATATATAAATACGACAACTTTTAAGCATTTCTCCTCTTTGGGAAGAGGCTGGCTGACTACGTACATCTCCTCCCCTGCGCTGAATTAAGGGTTTGGTTATGGTAGAAAAAATTGGTAAGATTTGTCCAACCTTGACGTGTTTCTGAAAACATGACGGTACTCATTTTTCTATAGTACCATAGGTACCGCGGGTACCTGGGATCAGGGCTAGAGACTAAGGGCGTCCCATCGTCCCTGGGATGATAGAAAAGTTCCCTGATAATGCTACATTGTGAACAACAAGTCTGTGTTGAAATCTGCAGGAGGAGGGCTAGTAACGTTAGCTGTTAGCTGCCGATGGGCAGCACAGTCCTGCTTCACTAAATAAACAGCATTAAGGGGGAACTTTTTTTACAAAATTCATACATGGTATTCCTATGGTCTAATACAATCCAAAAAATATTAGTAAACATGAACAGCTCTCTCCCAAATACAAAAGCTAGAGTGCTAAACCTCAAACTTGTGATGTCATAGGGTATGAAGTGTGGAGCTGCTCCATAGACAATGAATGGGAGACTGATTTTGTGGATCCACAGAATGTTTTATTTATACCCAAATAAGCTTTATTCTATTGTAGTGTTCCTACTTCTGAAACAGAAAATGTCCCCATATACTCAGAATATTTGCCTGGGTGCTCTCAGTGTCAACTAGAACATCTCTGCCAATGCATTGTCTATGGAGCAGATCCACACTTTTGGGAGAGATTGTTGTTGTTTACTAATATTTTTGGACCGTCTCAGAGCATAGGAATAAAATGTGCATAGTTCCCTTTTAACAGCTAAGGTACGGAGGTTACATAGAGTTATATTATGATACATTTAAGAACTATTTAATAAAAATGAGTATCAAGCGAAGGTAAATGATGTGTTCAAATTCAGATTTAAATCAGATTTATAGTTTTGTTTTTTACCGTGCTATTGAATGGCATTGGGTATTTAGATTTGTGGAATTTCACTGGTATCGACTTAAAAAATTCTGGTATCATGACATCCCTCGTCAAAAGTGTTTATAGCTGTTTTGAACGGTCACACTAAAGGTAGAGTGAAAAGCTCGTCATCATTGTATATTGGTAGACGCAATAACGTTAAAATATGGGGATAACTGCACACATTTTTAGACGGTATCTCCTGGACGACGTTCATAGCATTATACTCGGTTGTTCACATGAAATATGAAGAACTAATTATGTAAAAATGAAAAAAAAGAAAGCATGAGAGAAACCCTAGCTCCTTTCTCACCTCTGCGCAGCCGGCCAATCGTGTTGTGAAGTGGGTTTGAATGCTGTATTGTCGGTTTATGAAAGTTACAGTAATTGTCGGACACAGCCATTTTGGCATCTGAAAGCTGTGGGGGAAGGCTTATTACCATATCCTGCTGTACTTGTGAGAAAAGTAATCTCAACGTGTTACTAAGTAATGGCCAATAGCTCGGATCTCATTGTTTTCAACAAGTGTGGTAGAAGAGTGTTGGCTTCATCAGGTTGAAAGGGGAGCTGGAGGCAGCAGTAACTAGGCCAGTGAAGGTAGACTCTGTTGAGTAACAGTGGTATAGTAGCAGGTGAGCAGCTGAGTTACCACGCCAGGAAATTCAATTAGAGCCCAGTGCCTGCCTGTATTCAGTTTATTATGGAGGGGCTAACAAAGTCCTCCTGCTCGCTGTGATAAAGCCAAAGACTGCTGCCTTTTGTTGGTCCCATCAGGGGCTGAGCTGATCAGCCCGAGATGCCCTCAATCCTCCGTTGGCCAGCTAGGGGTGAACTGTGAAGCAGGTTTTACTTCAAATAGTATCTGCCCGTGTCTCCCCACCAACACCCCCACCTGCCTTCAAATTACATTAAGGATCCTCTAGTACATTAACCACCGGACAAATCAAATTGCCATTTCAGGAGGAGGATCAGGGTTAAATGAGCCTTTCAAGAGATTTGGACCCAGACTGACTTTTAAAAGCTCATCAAGCAAAACACTTATCCTTGGCGTGCCCTTTAGACCTCAGTGCCTTAGAGTAGCGTCTCCTCGGCTTCTGTTTACAAGGATACAATGTCACCTGATCCTCCTTGTTTGCAGAGCTACAGAACTCAATCAAATAAAGCTATGCTGATTGAGGCGGGGTCACCCCGGAGATGTCCCCGTTGTCTGCGTGACGCGGCTATCTCAAATGAAATGAGCTGGAAAAGCTGCTGTCATGAGGTGGCAAAGAAGACCCAGAGCGAGGAGGGAAATGGATTGTAGTCGGAGCCAGATCTGACTTTTGATAACAGGCAAGCCGGCCTTTGTGTGAGCGGACACACTGATGCGCAGTTAGCGGGGGCAGTCATCCTCGGAGTCGATATAAGACACGTGAACCGTGAAGGGCAGAGGTCAGCAGAGGTCAGAAGCTCACTCGCACGTCAGATACGTAGCAATGAAACAAGATTGCTACATGCTAAATGGGAAAAGGCATCTACAAATGTGATATGAATATATTTGAAGCACAAACAAGTCCACATTTGTTTTTGCTGTAAGTAGTTTTTGCGAGCATAGATTTTGTGATCTGAGAGAGATGAGAGGCAACTGGGCTAGGTTGTTTCAGTTGTGGAAAGACCGATACAGTACACAGATTAATTATCGCCAGGGCTTGAAGTGGAACAAAATAAGTGCCAGTACTGTCAGCAATCTCTTGCTACTTATTCCTATTTATTCATTATTTCTTTAGACATGTTATACTGTGTCAGTCATAATCAGTTGTGACTTAATTGATAAATTATTATACTTGGGGTAGTATGCATCTTCTATAGTAGGCCTATAATACTCCAATAATATTCCAACTGAAACATTATGGTGCTAAGGTGGTGTGTTTAGTATATTTAGCCCTAGTGTTGATAGTTAAAGTGCTCTCCTGTGTTATTTGTAGCCTATAGTCAGGTATCATTCAGGTTTTAGGAGCAGTGTCCCAGTCAGGATGCTCCTACATGTTATTCAGCAGGAAAAAGAGACACATTCTCAATTTTTTCAGTGAATAAAAGATACTGCGAGATATTGGGTTTGGGGCCCTCCCCAAGAAAATGTGAAGGTTTTTGACTTAAAGCTATGCAATTTTACATAATTTCTGACCACTATTATTACTAGTGAAATGATTATTCTGCTATTTACACTAGGGCTGTCAATCGATAAAAATATTCAATCTCAATTAATCGCACGATTGTCCACAGTTAATCACGATTAATCGCACATGTTTTATCTCTCCAAATGTACTTTAAAGGGAGATTTGTCAAGTATTTAATACTCTTATCAACATGGGAGTGGACAAATATGCTGCTTTATACAAATGTATGTATATATTTATTATTGTAAATCAATTAATAACACAAAACAATGACAGATATTGTCCAGAAACCCTCACAGGTACTGCATTTAACATAAAACAATATGCTCTAATCATAACATGGCAAACTGCAGCCCAACAGGCAACAACAGCTGTCAGTGTGTCAGTGTGCTGACTTGACTATGACTTGCTCCAAACTGCATGTGATTATCATAAAGTGGGCATGTCTGTAAAGGGGAGACTGGTGGATACCCATAGAACCTATTTTCCGGTCAAGGACCCTGCCTGTTTTTCCTCGCCAAAATTTTGCGGAACATTGGAGCTTAATTAACCTCCTTCGCCGCAAGTAGTAGTAGTAAGCTAGTATGACATGGTTGGTACCAACGTATTCCTTGGGTTTCTTTCATATGATATCAGTATCTTCACTCTAGCTTTAAAACTGAGCCCTCTACAACCTAAAAATCTCAAGTTGCTTTAAAGCAAATACATGTTTTATTTTGACAGCCCTAATTTACATATATCACAGCCTTCATCTGAATTTTGAATTCTTCTGGAAATGTTTAATCTTTAAAATCATATTTTATGAGTCAAAACTTTAAAATAATGTTTCAGTAATTATATTTGTTTACAAATAAAAAAGGTATGACGAACAGTTCACTTTTTATTTTACAAAAAGGACGTGAACATTGTATCATAAATTACAGCACCTCGTTCTCCCCTTCCCCTCCCCCGTCCCGTGCGTCGGCTCATCCAGAGGCTTTCCACATTGTTTTTATGTTCATTTGGCTTATGAGGCATGGCGCAAAAACATTGGCACTGCGTCGTTATGAATCTCCCAGAGAACCTGATATGGAGAGGGCAGAAAAGAGTACCGCTTGTGAGCAGAAAAAGTGACGGTACGCCAAAGAGTAAAATGTAGAAGTGCCAGTACTGCGTATCAGTGAGTAGCGGCCCATTTCAAGCACTGATTGTCGCAAGAACATACGGATAGTTTTACCCCTCTTTTGAATTTTGTGCACTTATTTATGCAGTTGAACCTTTCTAAAGTACTTGGTTCCTTTATTTTCAGATGCAAACTTCCTTGTATTTTTGATTTTAAAAGGAAATCTGCATTTGATGGCTAAAATGCCAAAGCAACTCCGCTGTTTTCCCCTGTGAGTCTGTGATGGGTTTTGCTACCAACCTGGGGACTTCCAGCAATGCGGCATGTCTGCTATATCAACACCAGTCTCAGTTGTGACTAATAGTTGCTCCTCTTGTGGATTTTGCTGCAGGGGAAGAAGAAAAGGTAGTCAACCACAGGAAGACAGAATAAGTATTCTCCTACAATCATTCAACCATTTACAATCGTCTCATCAAATTCAAGAGAATCCTTTACTGAAAATCGAAAATCCAAGCTGAAACCGTTTTTTTGCTCATTTATACTATAATATAAAGGGTCCGTCTTCAAGTTTGGCTCGGGGACTATTATATACTCTGTGTAAATCCTTCGTCGTCGGTTCCACAGGCCTTGAAACAACAGTCGGGGTGCAGCACACCCACCGTTATTATCGGGTTTTGGAAACCCTGATGGCCCAAAGTGTAATTGCTTTAATGGTGGAAAAGGTGAGGGCAGTTTAAAGGATTGATTGAGGGATTTGGTTTCACGCTGAACAAACCAAAGAGGGAGTCAAGGTCACAGCCAGGGGCCAAGACAAACAAATATACCTGTCAGCTCGCTCTCTCACCCATGGACTCATGCACATTTTGTACTCACATGCACTCAAAGAAACAAAAACACACCTCAAGTCATCTCACACCTCACTGTGTTTTCAGTCAGGAACACTTTTCTTTTATTCACCAACAGTCATGTACACTCCTGCAAGGCTAGAACCACTTACCAACCGTCATTTATTAGCATTAGATTTTTTTTTATTGGCCTATATGTCACTTAAACTTCATTATACCATGGTCTGGGTGAATACTCTATTCTGATAGGCTGCAGGGTGTCCATTAATTCCTGATAATGTACACCTACCAAGTATAGTTACAGCTAAATTGTTTGTTCACCGTCATTCAGTGCCTCATCCTCTGAACACCACAGGGTGGCAACTGTAACACACAAGCTGCAAGAAGTTACACTCTGTGGTTACACTGCCCCTCTAAACTTACTTTGTATCACATAAGCAATCGTCTCACTATTCAACTCACTACTTCAGGCTGTGACCAACAGTACAGTTACACATGGCCTCTCATTTGTTTGTGAAACTCCTGATATTGTTTAGGGGCAATGACGTGGCTGGATAGCTAGTAGGGGTGTGACGATACGTTTTTACAATGATACGATACGATACCATTTCCATGGTTCCGATACGATTCAGGACGATATTTGGCTCATCTAGAGCGATACGATACGATTCAATGATTTGAAATCGATACAGTAACTTTTTTTGCCAAAAATTCAGTCAGTGTGACTGTGAAATAAATATGTGATACTGGACAGAGCAGGTCAGGATTCATTAAAGCTTTTCTTGTTAGGGAATCAGGGATAAATTAATTATGGATATAAACAAGTAAAAAACGATTAAAGGCAAATACATAAACCTATTATTTGAAAATAATAAAAGTGCAACTGCAGGACCTGCTGATTCAGTTCTCAAGATACAAGGCAGTGCAATATTTAACACAAAATACAATAAACCAACTTCTATTCAAGTTCAATGAACAGTGGTTTAACCTGCTGCTTCTGTCTTCATTTTCAATATAAACTGTAGAGCAATAATACAGAGATCAACCACTGATTTTCATTTTTTTTTGTTACCATGGCGCCGTAGAGACAGGGCGACATGCCAGGAGCTCCGTACATGTTAAGGTTATTTTAGTGTTTTTTTTTTTAAAGATTAATTTTTATTATTAGGCCAGTTTTATGTTATTTTGTTAAGTTTTGCTAGTTTTATGTCTCGTGATAGTTTCAGGCTCTATAGTATCAGTTAAGTAAAGCAACTTCAAAGAATGGACGACGGCGACAATAACAACAACAATAACAAAGCC